>NC_133666.1:249996479-250108013 GCF_037893015.1 Macrotis lagotis
AGAAATGCAGAAAGAGCTATTCTACCATCTTCCTTGCCACACTACCAAAGAAATGCTGGCTCAGGGGTGGCTAGGTGGTACAGTGGATAGAGCACATCAGCCCTGGAGTCAGGAGTACCTCAGACACATAACAATGACCTAGCTGTGTGGCCTTGGGCACACATTGCCTTGCAAAAAAAAACTAAAAAAAACTAAAAAACTAAACAAAACAAACAAACAAAAAAGAAATGCAGGCTCAATTTTTTTTTAAATTTGGCAAGGCAAAGTGATTAAGTGACTTGCCCAAGTCACACTGTTAAGAAGTGTCTGAAGGTAGATTTGAACTCAGCTTCTTCTGACTCCAGGGTCAGTGCTCTATCCACTACACCACTCCATTTCCCCCTCAATTGTCTTTTAAATGTTACTGTTACAATTTTCAAACAAAGTTCCAAATACTGGAGAAAATGAGGAACACACAATGAAATGAACAACACTTTTTCATTAAAGCAAATTATCAGAACTCTGAAGTAAAGAGAAGAAGAGAACCCTGATAAGGAATGTTTTAACTTGGCGAAACACTTTCCTAAGTGGGAAACAATGGTTGAAAAGACAATATGACTGGGAAAGGCAGTACTGAAGGCAGAAGGGGCCATATATACTACTATTGAAGGAATTGGGGGTCCCTGAAAGAAAGATGTCATAGTGACAGGAATGGCTAAAGAAATGGCATCCTGTGTACAGTGGAGACCAGTTTAAGACTATGCAGGGAAGGTAGTTGTCTTTGAACTGTTGTGGGGAGGAGGCACCCTCCCACACCAGATAGATACTGGCACTCTGGAATCAAGTCTTGAATGCCCCAAACCTGTTTAGGTGTGTGGGGGGAATCAAAGGACATAGTGTAAAAAGATAGGAAATGCAAGATAAATTTTCTTCTTTCTACCCCTGCCCTCCCCCACCCCCCCAATAAAAACAAATCTCTATTGGTTTATGCAACTCCTAGAGATCCATCATTAAACAAGGGGAGCCAGAAGCCCAGTTTTTCAGTCTCAATCCAAATAGTATGGCCTCATTAATCAGCATAACCCAGAAGGAGGGGCTGTGTTCATATGAAGAGAAGAGTAATTATTAGGGCTCTCTAGTGAATAGACAAGAAGTTTGTTTATCAAGCTAATTTAAATGTAAACCTAGAGTCAGAGAGTTACAGTCACTGACTTCTAAAGGTTCTCTATAATTCTATGATTAAAACATATCACGTATTTTTAGCAAGAAAAATTTTTTGTTGGTCAATGAGCATTCTAATTTATTTCTCTGAACAGGTAAAAACAAAAAATTTCAGACTTTCTGAAAAAATTACAGTGTGTAGAAGAACAATATATTCCATCTCCTTGGGATATACACTTGGTTAACAAGATGAGAAAGGAAAGTCAATGAAAACCAGCACAATCATTCTAAATAGTTTATCATGATTTCTTGTGATCTATTTTTATTGATTAGTTTGAAGCAAATAATTCAAAGTAGCTGGTCCTAAGAAAAACCTTGGTATACTCATTTAGCTTAGCCACTGGCTTCTTTACTACAGTTGTCCTAAAGGATAAATGGTTGGCTTTTTGGTAAAAAATTTCTACTTAGCAGGCTAGTAGGCCAGAGGCACATCCATGTAATGAAAACAAACCGTCTTCCCTTGGGTATCTATTACTAGTACAAAAGATGTGTGAGTGAACAGAAAACAGTCAGCTCAATTATTCAAGGGTTTAACTATCCTATCTTTGGATTATGCAGGTTTCTAGCCTTTCTTTTTTGACCACCTGCCCACTATATAACTATATATAAAATGATATAACTATAATTGTAACTGTAACTCTGTATGTGTATGTGTGTCTGTGTGTGTGTGTGTGTGTGTGTGTGTGTGTGTGTGTGTGTGTGTGTAATATAGGAATTTTATATGAAGGCAAGCAGGAAAAAAAATGAAAATGAAAAACAATCCAAAAAGAAAATTCTGGGGAAGGGTCTGAATTAGAAGCCTGAATCCAGAGATTTAAATGTTGGAAGAATTCTCTTGGTTGTTGTTATCATTGAATCATTCAGTCAAAAACCATTTTGGGGTTTTCTTGGCAAAGATAATGGAGTAAGACTTGCCACTGCCTCCTCCAACTCATTTTATTGATGAGGAACTAAGGCAGACAGGGTTAAGTGATATGTCCTTAAGACTCAGCAAGTATCTAAGGCCAGATTTGAACTCAGGAAGATGAGTCTTTCTGGCTCCAGATCTGGCACTTTATATTTTGTACACTTATTCTCTTGATATATGTCTATTATTCTTTTTTTTGACCATAAAAAATTCATAGGCTACAATTTCATATGTAGTATGCGAGTAAAAAATTTAGATATGGATTGTATTCTGAAATTGCTTTGGGAAGAGAAGGAAGCAACTCCCCACTGTAGCTCCCATGCCAATAGAAAGGCTGAAGAAAATGTTCAAGGAAATAATCCAAAGCTAAGAGTGAAGCACCAAGAAGACAAGCCATGACTCCCTTCTTCACCTACCTCTCCAAAGCTAAAACCCAGGCCCAAATGACATTATAAGTAACATAAGGGAAAAAGTGGATGCTATCAAAATGGGAACAATTCTGCAGAAAAATGAAGACCAGATATAGAAAACTAAATGTGCAAAAATTTCAAGTGAATTATGTGATTTTTTGATGATGTACCTTTGTTAACTGAGCAATTTGAAATGCTGCATTAACAAGTGCCTAGTGCTTACTAAGCCCCATGAAGACTTAGTCCTTCCCATTCCTAAGGGAAGGGGAAGGAGAGATCGCAAGAGGAGACTGACATGAGAAATGGGGCCAGATCTCCTATTCCACTACAGTTCCATGTGGTGCCAGGGCCTACCCTGCCACCTACCATACATGTACTCCAGGCTACCACCTGTTGGAGCAAGGGGGCCTGTGCTAGGAGAGAAGCTGAGGCCCCCACAAAGCTTCAAGGGGGATTGAGCAGAGTATGGAAAGACTGTGATTAGCAGAAGCTGCAGAGAATAGTTTCCAAGGAAAGGAGAGCAGATCCATCATGGTGAAACCAGTAATGGATTCTGGGGGACCAAGAGGAGTTTCTATACTGATTATTTTACTGAATTTGCCAGAGAATAAGATTTGAGATGGTGATTCCATTCTTCTCTCTTCTATTTCTCCTCAGGAAAAAAAAATATATTTGTTACAAAACTTATTTCTATTTCTTTTCTTTTTTTTTTTTTTGCAAGGCAATGGGTTTAAATAAATTGCTTAAGGTCACACAGCTAGGTATTTATTAAGTATCTGAGACTGAAACTAAAGTCTTCCTGACTCCAGGGTCAGTGTTCTATCCATTGCACTACTTGATTGGCCCCTACTTCTTTAAAGTTTACTTTATACTTCTAGTCACCTAGTCTCTAAAAACTACCATAAAGAAAAAACTGTGGTTTACACTTGCCTTGTTGATCCATATGTGTTTCACTGCTCAAAGACAACTAAGAAGGAAATTATAGGGAAAGAAAGAAACAGAGAGACAGACTGACAGATACCTACTGATTTTCTAATGTCTAGATTTTCCCTAGTTGGGAGCTCAAAACTAGACAGAAAAAGAAATGTTATTGATGGTCTATTTTTATAGCTTCTCATACACAGAGAAGATCAAGTGAAACTGGCCTTTCCTAGATAATGAATGAGACAGCAGCTTGGTGGAGATTGCATCTGGTTGATAGGGTGGAACTTCTCTCCTTTCCCATTGTAGAAGTTATACTAGGAAGACTATTCCCCAAAAGGTAGGATTGAAGATGTTGATTAAATATAGTCTTCCCTAAAAGAGGAGATGAGGACAAAAGGGTTCCAAATGCACAAGGGGGGGGGGTCAGTTATGAGGGACTGACTAGTTCTCAAGCAAACAATTTCTATACCCTACACTGGTAGGAGCATGCTTCCACCATTATTAGACTATTAATATCAAATAAATAAAAATGCAGAATTTTGTTTTATTTCTTTTTAAGTTAGATTGTTAGCCCAAAGAACATTTTGCTTTTATTTAAATAGAGAAAAGGACAATATCGCTCATAGGATAGGTCATAAATTGGGTTGAATGGGTGAGGATTGGGATTTCTACCTCTCCTAGTTGTTAAGAGGACTTCTCTTAGATACCAGAAAGAGGATCTTGCATTTCAACACTGATATGAAAACCAATGCCTCTAGTCTAGGTAGGGACAGGAGTGAGTAACTTTTTTTTTTATTTTTTTAGGTGTTTCTTCTTTTTTTTGGAAGGCAAACGGGGTTAAGTGGCTTGCCTAAGGACACACAGCTAGGTAATTATTAAGTGTCTGAGACCGGATTTGAACCGAGGTACTCCTGACTCCAGGGCTGGTGCTTTATCCACTGTGCCACCTAGCCACCCCTGGAGTGAGTAACTTTTAAAATTAGCTTGTACTTCTTATTCTGGTTTGCTAGAAATCACCACCACCACCACCACCACCACCACCATCATCATCATCATCTATGTCATCACAACAATAGCATAGTCCTTTAAGTGTTTTACAAATATTTCATTTGGTCCTTACAACTGTGGGAAGCAGGTGCTATTTTTGTTCAGTCATGACTCCATTTTGATACTGGAATGGTTTTGTCATTTTCTTCTCCAGTTCATTTTACAGATGAGGAAACTAAAGCAAATAGGGTCGAGTGACTGGCCTAGGGTCACACAGCTAGCATGTATCTAAAGCCAGATTTGAACTCATGAAGAAAGGTCTTCTTGAGTCCAGATTCTGCCTTCTACCCACTCTGCCCCCTTTCCATTTTGTAGATAAGAAAACTGAGGCAAATGGAGGTTAAGTGATTTGTTCATTCACATAGCCAATAAATATCTGAGGTCATATTTAAATACAGGTCCTTCTGACTTCAAGTCCAGTTCCATCTACTCTGCCACCTACCTATCTACTGTCATAATAGATTTGACTCTTTCAAACTCAGGGGCCTACCTCCCATCTTTATTCCTTTTCAAAATCATGAATCAATTGTGTTGTACACAGCAATCTTTTGAGTAATCTGGATTTAAATGACAGTCCTGAGATAATCTCCATTAAAATGAATCAGGATTCCTTTCTTTTATACTGGCTATCTTCTTTCTGCTCAAGAATTCCAGTTTTCATTTTGTTTCCCCCTAATCAGGACAGGCTCTTGAAAAGTTGTTAAATAACATATGCTAAATATGAACATGACCACCCACACTCTAAACTTTTCCCTGTTTAGAAACAAAAGAAGGCATCTTCATTGGGCTTAGAATGGCTTGGCTCCACAGTAGTTTAGGAAAGAGGGAAATTTAAAAGCTGTCATAACAGGGCTGTCCCATATCCTGCCCAAATTACCATGATTGCTAATGAAAAGTATTTTGAATAAAAATGAAGCAAAGAATACAAACTAGAGACTCAAACTATGGCAGAAAGGAAGTGAAAGCTCCTGATGATCCATTTGTTCAGCAAAAGTGAGTTTGGTTCTGATCAAAAGTAAAATTTTATAGGAAGAGATTAAAAAAAATCTTCTAAATCAAAAAATAGAACCAATTTTAGAATTGTCAATTAAGTATTCAGAATTTATAACTAACTCTTAAAATCTATTTAATTTGCTTTCCCCTCCCAATAAATCAATATGAAAAGACAGCACACCAAAAGATAAATAATTCAAGATGGACTAGATGCTTTATTTTGCTAACAAATAAGACCAAGGGAAAACATGATCCTACATAAGAGGCACATGAGTCCACAAGGATCTGTCAATGAAAAAAAGAGGCAATTATCCCTTGTGGAAATCTCATTTTTTGTACTAGATGAGAAGCATGCTACCACCTTAACTTAAAAATCACACATACAAATTTAAAAGAATATTAAAACCATACAGGGATCCATCTACTTAATCTAGGGATTAAGTAAATGTAGAAATGAACCAGTCACTGAAGAGTAAGAAAAATCTCAGTATAAGCTCTGATTCTTAACCTATGAGCAATGGATAGAATTGAAGGGACACATGAATTTGAATGGCGGAAAAAAAATCACATCTTTATTTTCATTAACCATTGACCTTTGTTTTTTTCTATAATCCTATGTATTTTATAAACCAAACACACTTCTGAGAAAGGGACCATAACCTTCACCAAACTGCCCAAGGGGTCCATGACACAAAATTGAGACCTGATCTAAGAAATTAGAAATTTCATCTATTAAGAAAATGAACAGCAGGAAAACACACTGATAAAAAAGATTGCAATCATGAAATCACTTGAACCTAAAAAAAAAAAATGTGGGCTCATGAGTCTCATACTTGGGATGGTGCTCTCCCACAATCTTATATAAAAATAAAAGGTCCATGTTGGGCTGTTTGTCCTTTCATGTACTGTCTTTTCATATTGGCCTATGAAAATGGTTAAGATTTAGTTACAATTTCTAAGTACTTTCTTGAGAATCCTAGGATCTTGAAATATAACTGAAAACAATTTCAAGGAATTTCTGCAATCAGCAATTAAAGAACTGGAAAAATGAAAGGAAGAGATGAAGCAGATGGAATGAAATTTGAATGAACCCAATTAATCTCCATTTGTTCTTCAAGTATTCATGGGAGCTTACCAGATGGCTTTTTAATCTCTTTCACTAGACTAGTCTGTAAGATGATAGTAAAATGAGAACACAACTTGAAACCAGTACAATATTTACAAGCTCACAAGTCAAACTCATCATGTTTCTGAACTTGAGGTAAGACAGACATTCTATGATCAAATGACCAAGAATCCTGTTGCCTGCACAAGCGAGCAGAAGGAACATTTCAAATGGAAAAAAGAGACTCCATATAATTTTACTTGTGAACAAGGAGGAACACCATCCAGTTAGCTCTCTGAAGACTTTTTGAAAAACTGAAAAGCTCCTGTTCTTGCCTGTCCATACAACCCATGAACTCTTTCAAAGCAAGGAGCAGCAGAGTAGAATCTACAATTATATGTTTGGCAGCTGCTTCAAGAAGCAACATCATCCCTAAGCAGTTTCTATTTTTTTTTAATATACATTCCAGAGAACAGTTTTAGACAGAAAGAAAATGCTTCCAAGGCACTCAAGCAACTGATGGCAAAGGACTGGTACTTGTAACCAAATGCTTCTTTTGCCTTTCCCATTCCCCACATGATGCACTTTTTTCCTTTATTCATATTCTTCTCTTCTCTCATTCTTCTCTTGTTCCTGTCTTTATCCTACTTGCTTTCTTTTTTTCTGTAGCTTAGATCCTATTCCTTCTTTTTCCCCCTTCTCTTTTGTCCAGACTATGTAGAGCAGCTAGGTGGTGTAGGAAGATATGATTTCAAATCATGCCTTAAATACTCACTATCCAACAACCCTGGACAAGTCATAATTTGCTCTCAACTTGCTTTACATATTTGTAAAATAGGCTTTAATAGTGTCTGGCATACAGTAGAAATTTAATAACTGCTTGCTGATTGACAGGGTTATTATTGATACTCAAATGTAAAGTGTGATGCAAGTCTTAAAGTATTATATAAAATTTTTTTCCCTATTTGTTCTGATTCTTCTTCCACAATGTGATTAATATGGAAATGTTCACAATTATTGTACTTGTATAAAAAATAAAGAGTATTTTCGTCTGAATGACGTGATCAATACAGAGAAGCATAGGAAGATTTACATGAATTGATGCAATATCATATAAGCAGTCAAGAAAACAAAAAAAAAAAAAAACAGAATAACTACAATATAAATGGAAAGGACAACCACCAAAAAACTCGAGAGGGAATATAACAAAAATTTAAAGGTAAGCACGACTCAAATGAAGAAATTTAAATAGACAGTTTAACTTTGCCCATTTGTGGAGGTAGAAGGTCCACAGGTGTTATACAGGCTTTTTGGATGTATCGATCAGATAGGATGAATTCTTCCTCATAAAAATTACAATTTGTTATATGGGGTAGCTCTTTGGGAGAGGAAGGATACCAAGGATAACTGTGATGATTAAGTAGCTATTGATAAAAACCTAAAGAAATGGATGAGACAAGGGGGAGAAGTGATGAGAGCTAGACCAGGAGAGAAGGGGAGAGATGTCAGAAATGTTTCTTTTTTTTTGGGGGGGGGAGAATCTATAAGATTTGGCAACTAGTCAGATATGGGGGGATTAGATAGAACAAAGAGCTGAGGATGATTTTAAGACTGAGTAACTGGACAACTGGAAGAATAATAAAGCATCAATAAAAAAAGAAATAAGTTAAACACTGTAAAAGATATGAGGAAAAAATAATGAGTTCTATACTATAGTACCAGGATGATTAATGGGAAAAAAATTTACCTTTGGGAACCTAATCCATTAATTAGTTCATACTTATGAACTTTAGTGGGTGCCATAGTGAAAATTTTAATTAGTAAGGTGATGCTGTTGTGGTGGGGCCAAGGAAAAACTGATCAACTCATTCTAATTTTGCAAAGTAAGTCACTCTTCATTAAGATCTGTCATCTTAGAACTTTTTGTGACCTCTGAAATTTGTCTCTCCCACTACAGAAGTTCCAGATAAACATATACTGATCACTCTATATAGAGTGAAAAAGGTCTGAATCTGTAATCATAATTTCAGTTACCAAGTGTTTTTTTTTGTTTTTTGCAAGACAATGGGGGTTAAATGACTAGTTCAAGATCACATAGTATTAAGTGTCTGAGGCCTGATTTGAACTCAGGTCCTCCTGACTCCAGGGCTGGTGCTCTATTTACTGTATTACCTAGCTACCCCTAAGTGTTAAATTTAATAACTGTAAAACCAGTAAGCAAATACGTTAGAGATGATATGAGATGACTTCAAAGGGCAACACCCCACTATATTTAAATAAAAGTAGAAAGTTATATGAGCTATCAGCTACAATTGCTGTATTAGATGCTGTTGCTTAACTTTTTTTGGTAAGGTTATTTATTTATGAGGTATGTTTTTTAAATTGAGAAGTGATTGATATCTTTAATGAAAATCTACCACATTTTCTCTTCAGAACTGAGACAGTATGAATATTCATGCCATCCAACAAGTTAACCAACACAGGAGAGATTCTCAACAATGATAGATAGCTCAAGTGTGGTGCTGCCTGAAAACAGTGTGATTTATAGACTCATACTGTATAAGTTCTCCTGTTTCTTCTTGGCCATGAATCTATTATTGGTAGTAAATAATTTAGCTACCATGTAGATCGAAGCATGAGTTTGGTGCCTTCTCCATAACATTTCACATTTCCTGTAGTCTTCTCAGCATGCTCCCTTTTCTTCCCTTGTTTCCCCAATTTTCCAGAACCCCTTTATATATCATTTTCCCATTAGAATGTAAGCACCTTGAGAGAAGAAATTGTTTTGTTTGCTTTTATTGTCTTATATAAGTACTTAATGTTTCTTTCTCCCTCTATCTCTCTCCCTCCCTTTCCCTCTATCTCTTTTCTTCCCTCTCTGTTATCTTTACCTACTTTCTCTTTGCTCTCTCCCTTTTTTCTCCCTCCCTTCCTGTCTTTCTCTACTCTTCTCACTCATCTCTCCCCCTCTTTCTCTCTCTCCATCTCTTCTTTCTTTCTTTCCCCGCCTTTCATCTTTCTTCCTCTTCTCACCTTTCTGCTGTTTCTCTCCCTTCCCTAATTCCCTCCTCCTTCCTTTTCTTGCCTTCTCTATCTCTATTCTATTCTCTCTCTCTCTCTCTCTCTCTCCCCTCTCCCCCTTCTTTTCCTCTCCCTACTTTCTCTCTCCTTGTCTGTCTTACACACACACACACACACACACACACACACACACCTCTTACTCATTCTGCTGGCCCAGAAAAGGAAAAAAACATGAAGACATGTATAGGAGCTAAATCAATGCAATAGAAAGACAATTAAAATGTGGAGGGGGAGAAGGAAGGTAGCAGTAATTCATATCAGGGTATTCTTTCCAGCAACCTTCCTGCTTAGTGGAGTAGCCCTGCTACTAGGCTCTCTTCTCAGGGTTCTCATGGGAACTAGACCCCTCTCACCTGTTAAACAACTGTCTCCACTCTGGCGCTCTCCAGATTCTTCAACTTTCAACCCCCCCCCCCCATCCCAACTTTTAAACTTTAAACCCAACATTAACACATTACTAATCCATAGTTCTTGGGCAGTTGGTCATGATCATTCCAAAACTTTGAATGGAAACAGAGAATGTGAGGAGTATGGAAGTGATTGCAGCTGCCTTGGAAAGACTTTAATTATACACCAACCAAAAAGTATGTAGTATTCAAAAGCAAGGTCTGGGCAGAGGCAACAAATATCAAAATATCAGGCAACCCATTTCCCCATTAATTCTAATTTTAAAAATATTCAAATTAAAAGCAGAAAAACAGAATGTTTCTATGTGAAGGCATTATCATTGTTATATTATGATTATTTAAAATGTTTCTCACATACCTGATTTCATTTGATCCTCACAATAGTTATCTCCACACAAATTCTATACAATGCAGGTATCATCAGCCCTGTGTGACAGAGAAGGACACCTGGACACAGAGAGACCAACTTACCCCGAGGTCACTCAGTTTGGCCTTGGACTGGAATACAATCCAGGGCCTCTAAGTCCAGGACTTTTTCCTTGAAACCACTCTATCTTCCCTTGTAATAAATGGCATGATTCAATATAAAGAAAAGTATTTCAATGTGATGTCAAAAATAGACACAGTTTCTAAGTTGAGTGAAATTAGTTTTAAGTAGTTTTTCTGGAAAGTCAGGGTCTTCAAAAATTTTTTTAATTTACATGTGAATAATATAAATTTATATATACTTGCTTGTGTAACATTTTTATGTTAAGAGTGAAAAACAGAAATTCAAATGATGTCCATATTTATCACAAAACAACATAAAAAGAATTTACTGAAAATAATCAACATTTGTAACCATAGATAAATGTGTCCCATATAGGGTTGATTATGAAAGACAAACCAAACCACCTGAATGAGGTCACTATGAAAATTCTGAAAAAAAAAAAACCCCAAACAAAACCAAAACCCCCAAAACAGCACAACAAAACAAAAACCTCCCAAAAGAAAGATAAAGCATGAAGCCTACAGAACTTCTTGTTGTTTGGTTGTTTAATTCATGTCCAACTCTTGAGGTTTTCTTGGCAGAGATACTGGAGTAGTTGCCATTTCCTTCTCAAGCTCATTTTACAGATGAGGAAACTTGAGACAAACAGGGTTAACTGACTTGTCCAGATACAGCAAGTGCCTGAGGTCACATTTGGACTCAGATCTTCAAATTCTAGAATTGGCACTCTATCCATTGTGCCCCTTATAGGACTAGAGAGAAAGTAAAAATGATAGGGAACCTGGAAAATGAAATTCTAGAAAACAAAAATCACATTTAATACATGATATTATAAAAAAATGGAAAAGAACACTATTTGCATAACATCTCACCTGTAGTTTCTGAGTCAAGGAGTCCCTCTGTTCCTGCAGTTCTCTGGCATTATCAATTTCTTGTTTCAATTTTTCTATTTCCTAGAAAAGGCAGAATACCAAGTGTCTTAAACTGTATTGAAGAATTATCGAGGAAAGAAGTAACCTTATTGTATCCTGAAAATACCACCCTCAGGCTTAAGAAAATAAAATTTCAACGGACATTTAGGGAGAGTTCCTCCTTGCACATCTATTTCTAACCCAGTGAGATCTTTAATAACAATGGGGGAGGCCTTCATCTCCCTTGGAAGGCTTCATTTCAATTGCACCAAGAGCCAAGGCACTGGTTCTGCTGACCTCCTGGGGGTGCTTCCTGTCTTCTGATGATCAGTCTTTCTTCAGGGATGATGGGATCCTGCAGCTGGCAACGATCAGCACCCTTTGAGAATGTTTTAGCCTCATGACTGTGTTTATTATCTAATGATTCCCTTTGCTCCTATGGATACTCTTATAGCAGATACAATGGATAGAGTTTTAGAATGATGACAGTCTCATGATAAGAGTATATTAAAGATGATGATGATGAAGATGATGATAATGATGCTGTTTGTCTTTTGTTCTTTTTTTTTTTGCAAGACAATGGGGTTAAGTGACTTGCCCAAGATCACATAGCTAGGTAAATATTAAGTGTCTAAGGCCGGATATAAACTCAGGTCCTCCTGACTCCAGGAATAGTGCTCTCTATTCACTGCACCACCTAGCTGCCCATTGTCATTTTGCTCTTGATAAAGACCATGATATCAGGGAGGTGATGCCACAATATGCAAGTGAATTGGATTTGAGTGAGGGGACGCTGTGCTAAGTCACCAGCCTCACTTTCTCCTCCAGCATCATCTTGATCAGTGGCCAGATATGGATCAGGATGACTGGAGATGACTCTGGATGCTAGTCAGTCAAAGTTAAGTGACTTGCCCAAGGTCATATACTTAGTGTTAAGTGTCTGGGCTGAGATTTGAACTCAGGATCAAAATTTATGTGTAAGGTCTATCTTACAAAAATGTTTTACTAAAGTAAGAAACCTTATTTTCCACAGGTGCAGCATTACATTTCACAGTGAAACACATTTTACGCATATGTTAATGATATTATGTTAGAGAGTGAACATTAACAAATACCTCCTCCTTCTTTTTCAGCGTTTCCTCTAGTTCTTGTATTGTTTGATTTAACTCGGCCTTGTGGGTATGGACTGCATTCGCTTGGCTGCTCACACACTCCAGCTCAGTCACCTAAGAAGGGAATGAGTCCCCAGCAAATGAAATGGTAGTATCAAAAGGATCCCTGACAATGACATGTTAAATACCAAATTGATTATAATTTTGAATTGCTCCATAAAAAGGAATTTAAAAAAATAATGTCTGAATACAAGAGGGAAGAGCTGCTAGTATTTTTCCATCCTAATTGTCTTGTTTTTATTTTATACACAAAAGTCTCTGGTACAGTTTGGGGGCTTTAATAGCTAAATAACAGACATTTACATAATGCTTTAAGATTTATACCTTACAAATATTACCTCATCTGATCTTTACAATGATGCTGGCAAAGCAGATGTTATTATTATTTCTATTTTGAGGTTGAGGAATCCGAGGCTGAAAGAGGTGAAAAGACTTGTCCAAAGTCACAGAGCTGAGTATACTTATTTGCACATATTTTTATGTGTTTCTTTGCCTCCTCTTATAGAACATAAATTCTATTAGGAGAGGGATAGAGACTGGAATAAACACACACACACACACACACACCAAAGTGTTTGATAAATACATGATAACTGAATGACTATGTAACAGACACAGATGTAGCATTTTAGGGTAGGAAATATGTACAAAGTGACAGGTGGAAAATCCCATATTAAAAGTCTCTTTTTAAATTTTTCTTATGAAAATAGATTTTAAAAAAATGATGTGGCTATCTGTTTTCCCCCTCCCCAACTTCTGATTTCTAGATTCTGAAACTAAGAAGCCTGGCTTCTCCAAACAGTGATATTTTTTTTTCAAAATTTAAGATGATCCAGAAAAAAAAAGGTGAATTTAAAATACAAGTATAATCATATTTAATTACAATGTAATTAAATTTATGTAGTCCTTTTTATCTTGAAATGCACCAAAGAGGTGCTCACTTGCTCATTACATAGGGAAGAAAAAAAGATACTGCCTTTGGTACCCCCCCAATACAAAGAAAATTTAATTTAAGTATGTACAGATAATATATAATGGTCACAACATTAAAATATGTACAACCCTCATCACAGTGTCTTCAAAAGTCAGTTTGCAACAAATCTTTGTTGAAATACAAAGTAAAATCAAAGAAATAGGCTCAAAACCTTATTGTTGTTGTTCAAACTCCCCCAAATAAGAAAAAAACCATGAAGTTATAGAAACTGTTCAGTCATTTCAGTTGTACCTGACTTTTGTGACCTCATATAAGGTTTTCTAGGCAAAGATAATGAAGTGGTTTGCCATTTCCTTTTCCAGCTCCAGTTTGCTGAGACAATCAAGGTTAAGTGACTTCCCCAGGGTGACACAGCTAGTGTCTGAGCTTGCATTTATACCCAAGAAGATCAGTCTTCCTGACTCTAGACCCAGCATTCAATCCACTTCACCACCTCCTTACTCACAAAGCATTGGTTATTTTTTGGACATTACTTCTTCCATACTATATTCAGCTTGTCTCAAGTTCAATTGCTCTTTTCATCTAAAATGTCTCTTTCCCATTGCCACCACACTGGTACAGGACCATATCAACTCATGACTGGGGTTTTTTTTTTTGTATTAACAAACTCTCCTAGTTGGCTTCATTTTTCTACTTTTGACTCATAAAACCATGCTACACACCATTATTAGATGAAACTTATTTTAGATCTGAAAGACAATGCAGTGTGGCAGAGAAAATGCTAGGCTTGGAGTCAGGTAAAACCTGGGTTCAACTAAATCTCTAATGCTTACTCTCTGGCAAGTTATTTAATCTTAAAAAATCTCAAGCAATTACCTGGAATTTATCTAAGTAAATTCTAACCAGGCTTAAAACCATCCTGGCAGAAGAAATTCCTATATCCAGTTTTTCACACTGATGAAATTACAAATGATCATAATAATGATAAATTATATTTGTATAGCATTTTAGATTGTACAAAGCATTTAACACATGCTTTCATTTGATCCTCACAAAAATTATCTCAGGTAGGTGTTATTATTAAGTTCATTTTATAGATGAGAAAACTGAGACTCAGTAAGGTTAAATGGTTTACATATAACAGAGGAGCCTTCACATACTCATATACTTGCTAAGTCACTCCTCTGTGTGAACTTTCAAAGATTGCCTTGCTTAGTTCAAGGTTTTCTGTCATCATTCCAGAATATTTGAGCCATTATTTTGTGGGGGGAATATTCTTGTATTAAATTGTTAGGCAGCTAGCCTGAAGTCAGGAAAACCTGAATTCAAATCTGGCCTCAGATTACTCACATTGTGATCCTGGACAAGTCACTTAACCCTATTTGCCTTAACCCATTAAAGAAGGAAATCGCAAACCACTCCAGAATCTTTGTCAAGGAAACTGTATGATCTGTATGGTCCATGGAGTCATGAAGATGGACAAAACTGAAAAGCAACAAAATTGAATTGTGCTACATTCCTACTGAAATGAACCTCTGATGGTTCCAAGATTCCTACCATATAAAATCCTATACTACAGATTTTAGAAAATCAGATTTTTAAAACTATAGGAAAAGATAGATATGGCCTCCTGGATAAGAAATAACACTGAAGGGTAATAGGGAATTCTAAAATTTCTGACCATAAAATAAATATTTAAAAGGGGGGGGGACAATCAAAGAAATTCATGTTGCTACAGAGATCATATAAAGTGATATTTAACAAGAATATTCACAAAATATATAAAGTGACACAAATGAGTAAGTACAAATACAAGAAAACAAAAAAGTGACTCAAATATTCTGGAGCAGTGTTATGAAGCCTTAACTTCTAGACTGAACCAGTTTTTTTTGCTTTGCTTCATTTTAATGCTAAAAAGGATTTAATTTAAAAAATTTTAATATATGTTTGGAGTATGAGGATAAACAAGGAAGGAAGAGAACCATTTGGAGAAGACAGTGTATTAGTAAAAGAGAATAAAGAACAAAACTACTCAGTTCTTATTTTGCTTCAGTCTTCTCCACTAGAAAAGAACAAATTTTGAACTAGAAAAGAACAAACATAATGAAGGAAATGAATCTCAAGATAGGAAAAATAGAACATAGTTATTTAAATAAAGTCAAATATTAAAGGCCAGGGGAATTAAATTCCAGATTATTAAAGAAAAAAATCCCAAATTCATAGATGAGACAGAAATCAACACACTGGAAATTTTTGAGGACAGATGCAATGTAAAAACTTTGGATATAGACTAATAATAGTCTAGTTTTTGAAAAAGGGAACTTAAGAAACTATTGACTAATTTTGATACTAATTGATAGGACATTCTTTTTTTTTGTTGTTGTTTTGGGGGTTTTTTAGGTTTGTTTTTTTTTTTGCAAGCAAACGGGGTTAAGTGGCTTGCCCAAAGCCAAACGGCTAGGTAATTATTAAGTGTCTGAGCCCAGATTTGAACCTGGTACTCCTGACTCCAGGACTGGTGCTTTATCCACTACGCCACCTAGCCGCCCCTTGATAGGAAATTCTAAAACAGATTAATAAATAGTATATGAGCTCTTAGAAAAGAAAGTTGAATACTAAAAATTAGCATTCATTTACAAAGAATAAGTCATCCCAAATTAATTTCATTTCCTTTTTTTTTTGACAGGCAGATCAGTAATGCTCCATAGGCATATTACCACTCAGTTTTAAAAAGACATCTTACAGGAGCACTGGCCCTGGATTCAGGAGGACCTGAGTTCAAATCCCACCTCAGGCACTTAATAATTATCTGGCTGTGTGACCTCAGGCAAGTCACCCAAGTCCATTTGCCTTGCCAAAAAACCCCCCAAAACAAAACAATAAAGATATCTGACAAAGTCTGTTAGGGTATCATTGTAAATGAAAGGAAGAAATATGCGTTGAATAATGGTACATTTAAGTGGCTTTACAGTTGGCTGAAAAACTAACCAAAGCTTTCATTCAAACCTATCAGATTGTCAAAGATACAAGAGAAGAAAATGGCGATTGGAGGAGCTCTGGAAAGATAGGCACATTAAGGCACTGTTAGTAGGGCTAGAAATGAAGCTAACCATTCTGGGAAACATTTTAGAACTACACCTCAAAAGTCACTAAATTGTGCATAACCTTAGACTCAAGGATACCCCCCCCCTTCTAGGCATATTTCTCCAACTCAGAATCAAAAAATATTTATACAAACTCTTTCTTTCTTTCTTTTTTTTTTTTTTAAAGATTTTTCAAGGCAATGGGGTTAAGTGGCTTGCCCAAGGCCACACGGCTAGGTAATTATCAAGTGTCTGAGGTAGGATTTGAACCCAGGTACTCCTGACTCCAAGGCCGGTGCTCTATTCACTGTGCCACCTAGCCGCCCCAAACTCTTTCTATTATAGCAGAGAACTAGAAATAAAGTAGGTGTCTATCAGTTAGGGAATAGTTTAACAAATTATAATCAATGAATGTAATGGAGTATTATTGCTATGTAAGAATGTTGGGAAGACCTGATCCAGGGTAAAAGCAGAGCCAGTAGAGCAAATTATACAATGACTAAAAAAAGTAAAAGGAAAAAATTCAATGACCAATCTTGGCTTCAAAAGATTGATAAATAAATATGCTTCCCACCTCTTGGCAGAGGTTCAGATTAGAGATTAAGAATAAAATATACATTTTCAGACTGCTTTGCTTCACTGTACTTATTCATTATGTGAGGGTCTTTATCTGGTGGGTAGTGATAATGTTACAAAAGAAGAGGAAAAAGAAAAGATCACTCTAAAAATAACAGAAAAAAGGGACATTCAGAAGGGATATAAACAAGCAAATTGATGGTTTTAGTTTAAATTAATACTTCCCAAACTGTATGTAATATAAATTGATTCATATATAATACTCTTTTTTTGTTGTTGTTTGTATTGTCTACATACAATTTAATGCTGGCAAAGTGAAACACAGAACTCCAAGCTTATCAGTTTATTAACAGAATGGAAGCACATGTTAATAAAGAGGGTCAAATAGGGTCAGTTAGGTCAATGATACCAGGAGAGAGGTGCAGTTCCTTTTTATACATAGGAAAAAGAGCAGAACTGGGTAGGTGAGGAAAATAATGCCACTGATTATAGAGTTGGTTGCATCATTAGAATGAAGACAATGCAATTGGTTGGAAATTGAGAATGAAGGGTTAGCTCAGACTATTAATAATTACCTAACTGTGTAACCTTGGGCAAGTCACTTAACCCCACTGCCTTGCCAGAAAAAAAAAAATCGAGAATGAAGGGTTAGGAATAATCCCTTCCTTCCTTCCAGTGATTAAGAAATGTTCACTGTTTGTGACCACTGCAAGGTTACAGAGAGATGACCAGACTTTACTGAGTAACAAAACCAAACATCCTTTAAGGATAGACTGATGGCATAAAGAAGCTGGTCTAGAGGTATCAGAAGATTTTTTAAATTAAGAGTTCAGTAGTGACTAAGAAGAGAACTGGATTTCCAAAAAAAACTCATTTTTCAGGCCAGCTGAGTTTCTGAACTAAGTTCAAAGACAAATGACTTGGGCAAGTATGGAACAAAATAACTATAAATAGGATTAATTAAAAAAATAGAAACTGACCATTTTTTGCTGGTCTAACTTTATAATGAAAAATACTTATTTTTTTCAAAACATAAGCAAAGATTAATAAAGTCCAAATTGTTTTTCAACTTAGATGAAGCCATGCTTATTCACAGATAATAAAACTAGGAGTTATATAAGAAGAGTTATATATCTTCAACTGGATAAAAAAACCTTATAGATTGGAATAATGGTCCAAAACTATAAAAGATAGTTAACAAGGATAACTATAAAGGCATTCATTTAGGTTCAAAAAATCAGTTACATAGCATAGAGGATCCTTGGAAAGAATTCATGGTGAAACATTTTGGGAAGTTTTGTTGAAAGTGTGAAGCAAGAGGTCCATTGTGCTAAAATAATTTAGAATCATCTTTAGTCCGATTATATTTGGAACACTGTTTTAGATTTTAGATGACACAATTCTAAAATGACACAAAAAAGTGTGCAGAAGAGGCTGATCAGGATTGGCCAGATACAAATATTAATGGCTCAGTAATGGAAAAGAAGACTTTAGGAGAAATATGATCATTGTCTTCAAATATCTGAAGGGCTATTATAGCAAAGAGGAATTAAGTTAATTCTACAAGATTCCTTAAGACAGAACTGAGACTAAGAATGCATAAAAAAGGCAAGGGGCAGCTAGGTGGCACAGTGAACAGACAGGTCCTGGAGCCAGTAGTACCTGAGTTCAAATCTGGCCTCATACACTTAATAATTACCTAGCGATGTGGCCTTGGGCAAGCCACTTAACCCTAGTTGCCTCATCTGTTAAATGAGCAGAAGAAGGACATAGCAAACCATTCCAATATCTATGCCAAGAAAACCCCAAATGGAATTATAAAGAGCTGGACATGACTGAAAAATGACTGAACAACAACAACTTATTTTTAAGTTCAAAATTTTAAAAATTTAAACTTATTCTGGAGAACAATACAGAAGGCATAAAAATTTTCTAAATTAGCAAGGGGATACCTACCAATGTCCAGCTCTATAATTCCCTACCCATCTCCCTATATTATCCAATGCAGACTTTGTTCTGAGAATCCACAGGTGTTCCTCCTCTCAGAAGATACTATAATTTCTGAGGATCCAGAGCCTTTCCTTCTACACATTCTGTCCTCAATATTCAATACCAACTATGATACACTCAATGACTAAATCACTGTCCATCTATCTGCCCTTTTCTCTTCTGCATCGTTCTACTTTACTCTTCTGCTCTACTCTTTCAATAATTGTTTCACACTGTCACGTACATACCAAGGGACCAGATCCACTGTCAAATCACATTCATCAATGTCAAATAATTATGTTCTTTTATATACTGGGAACTAAATAATAATAATAATAATAATAATAATAATAACAACAACAACAACAACAACAACAACAATAATGATAGGGCCCTGTCTTCTGCAGGCTATTTGACTTCCACCATGATTTTCCTCTTTAATATTTTATAACTAAATAATTTAGTGGCAATCATATACTAACTTGTATTCTTACTAAGATCCTATGTATTGTCTTGCTTCTCAACAATATTTATGAATTCCTTGATGGTAAAGATTCTATCTTAGACTTCTTTAATAGAATGCCCTACCCCTAGGAAAACACTGTAATACACTGTTTGATTAATCTATAGAGTGAATTCAATCAATCAATAAGCATTTATTAATCAACTATTAGGTGATTGGTGCAGCACTGTGTTAGCTAGGGATACAAAATCAATACCATTCTTTGTTTAAGAAGTTTACAATGTCTTGGGAGCTATCATTTAGTAGGTCTCTTGTAAGAACATTTATTAAGGCTTTCTTTTTTCCTTTTCCGCTACCCGTTTTCTATCTCTTTCCCTCTTGGTCCCTTTTCTCTCTCTTGTTCTTTTTTTTTTTTCTGATTTCTTTCTCATCTCTCTCTTGCCATCCTGGTCCTTTAGGATTTCTCACACCTTATTTTGATGCTAAAACTACCTCATTCCCATTTTATATAAGGTTTTGACTCCTAAAAGTCCCCCCGCCCCATTTCACTTGGGACATTTTATTTTTGTAGTTGATTACCAGTAGGTAATTAAGAATGGGCTACGTGGAGAGATTTCCATATCTAATTTATTGTTTTATTTTGGACACTTTTTCACAGAATAATCCCAAAGAAGCTGGACATCAATATTTGTCAACATATATAATACACACACACACACACACACACACACACTAGAACAATCAAATCAAAGAACAATTTTCTTTAAATAATTTAAGACACATAATCCTAGTTGTATGTTTTGACACCTGCAAAATATTCCCCAAAGGCTTAGCAGCATTATCTATGTTCAACTTTCCTATGACCAAGGCAACTTACTGGGGTTTTACATTCTTAGGTCTATCAGAACTGACCGTACCCGCTTGTGTAGGCGTTCGGCTTCCTCCTGATAGGCAGCAAGTTGCTGTTTCCATTGTTTGACATTGGCAGTGGACTCCAACAGCGCTGCTGTGAGCTTGGCATTGTTACCTTTAAGTGTGGCCAGTTCAGCTTCCCAGTGTTTGCTGATGGCTGAGCTAAAAAAAAAGAGAACGCCAACCATTACAATATGACAGACTACTATCACCCTTTGGGGAATCAGGGGTAGTATTCAAGAGCACAACTATTGAATTTAATGAACAATTCAAATAATTCTAGGAGCATTAAAAGAAACAAACAAAAACAAAAAAAATCATTCCATTGAAATGTCTCTAGGGAAGAAAATGACTGGGTTAACAAACAATTAAATAACTTCCAGTACAAATTCCCAAAGTAGTCAACTCTAGGGACTATTTTGTTTTTTAGTTGAGTGGCTCCCATCTCTATTTATGCAGTTATTGAGACTTACAGGAGTGTTTATGTGATTACCTTCAGGGACTAAATATTATATCTTAAAAATCACTTAAAAACAGAACTGTGCAGTGGCTTGTATTCCTTAAAAGATATGAAGCCTGAGTTTACTCAGTAAAAGTGACAATTTATTTTAAACTCATGCTTAGATATCCAAATACAAAATCAGTGGTTTGGATGGCTTGTGATATATGTCATTTACTCTTTTGATGCTTTGTTCCATTTTTCTTTTTAGTCTTTAAAATGTTTTAAATACCAAATTTTATCTCAAAAGACTGGTTTCTAATTGGGTGACACTGTAGAATTAGAGACTGATTCTAATGATCTACATTTCAAAGGTAATTTTGAGTTTTGTTTTTCTTCTTTGAATTTAACCTCACACTGGTCAAGGAATATTTCTTCAAGAACAGCAACAAAGAACATTCTCTATAACAATTCCATTTGTTGTGGAGAGCTTCCTCCTGAGAATTTGCTTCTTAATTTCACCATGAAGAAAGAATTAGTTCATTAAAGGAAATGAGTTTATTTTTCTTCCTTATCACTGAGAAGTCTGCTTCAATTGCAGGATTTCTGCTAATTTTTTCCTACTTAATTAGTGATGCTTCAAGATTTTCACTTGAATCATTTCCCTTAATTTTGATAAGCCATTTACACCACAGGACAGGTGCCCTGAGAGCTCTCCCTTTTGCAACTTGGTTCATATTAGCAGTATTTCTAAAACTGATTCCTTAGTAAATTTTAAAAATGAAAGAAACCACAGGAGTAGATTAAAGATAAATAAAACTGTGATTTTAACATCAAATTTTCTACCTTTGAGGACAGAGCTCCTCTTTTTATTTCTTTCTCTTGATTTCTCAGACAAAATCAAGAGAATCAAAAGATAGAAAAATTATTCTTGCTCTTATTCTTACTGCTAGTTTTTCTCAGTTCATCAGTTAATATAATAAAGGGAGAAAAATTTATAAAAATTGTCCAAGTCTTGATACTTAGGACTACTTTTCATTCAGGAGCATAGATGATAGTAAACATACTTTATGAAATTCCAACTACAGAGACCTAAAACTAAAAATTAAGTGAAAATCAAATGATCAACAAATATTTATCAAGTGTCAATTATGTGCCCAACATTATGTACAAAGAGAAAAGAGGCAAGTCCCTGCTCTCAAGGAACTTACATTCTACTAAAAAAGATAATAGTTAAGTTAAATACCTGGGTAATTCACAACTTCAATTAATACAATAATATATGCTCTATGTGTATAATGTTTTGGTATACTCCAGTTTTTCAATTATCAAAAAGTAAAAATTAAAATGAATTTTAATTGAAAGGCTTAATTCATTATTAATTTGCTTTAATAACCTAACAAAGAGAGAGAGGCAATATAGCATTGTGAATAGAGAACAGGTCTTGGAGCCTGGAAAAGATGTAGGTTCAAGTTCTACTCTTGACACATCCTGGCTGTGTAATCCTAGACAAATTGCTTAACTTTTCAGTGCTCTAGGCACTCACTGAGACTATATTTTATAGAGAAGAGGCCAGTATGTTTTAATAGATGGTATTTTCTCATCTGGCAGTTCCCAATTACAGTGACATCATAGGTCCAGTCTCTAGATCAACTAACAAAAAAGATTTAGTGACCCATCATTTTTTAAAAATCTGTCTAATCTTCTCCAGGAGGTACAAAGTATAAACACATAAATAAATCTGGCATTTTCTCATATTATTCATTCAACATAAATATTCTCTTATCCTTGACAAATGGTTATCAGAATAACTGGTTAACATCCAAACAGAAACAGTTATAAGATACTCAATAATTAATCTTTAAAAAAAAATACATTAGGTTGCAAAGGCTGAGTCTCTACTCATATTATAGTTTACAGCTTCTTTGCTATGATTTCAGAAAGCTTACTAGTATCCCTATCCCCTTAACTCCCAATCATCCTTCTCCATATCCTTGCTGATACCTGAACTTCTTTTAAAGGTAGGCAAAGTTCGTCATTTCAAAATGATCAAGAAAACTACAATGCTATTACTCTAACAAATTTATATTAAGATAAATGACATCAGATTCTTTCCTGAGAGTAGGTTTTGATAAGGGAGTGATGTAAGAAAGTTTAAGAGCATTGGGTAAATGGAGTTGACTAAAGAAACAAGGGAGGCTGAGTATTGAAAGGAAAGACCTATAGGCACTGAAATCAAACTCTAACAACTTCACAATATGCCTGTTTGGATAGGTGAACGCTTCAGCTAAAGTTGCTCTTAGGTGGTAAACACCTAAAATATTTTCAAAAGGAAAAAAACCCTAGGTATGTAATCATAGGTGACAAGATTATATACAGGTCATATTAAGGAAGTGGGACTTCTTTTGTAGATAAAGGATATTGATGGGGAAGGGGGAGCTAAATTGCTTTAAATTCTAATTAAAGGAGTGTAGACTTGATCTAACATCACAAGAGGAGGGTCACTGAAGATTCCTGAGACAAAAGTGGTACTTAAAACCCATAACCCAGGCCTGATCATGATGACTTCCTAAAACTGGCTGGTTCCAATGAGATCAGAGAATTTTCTAACACCAGAAAAGGGGAAAGAGTGGGAGGAATCAAAGATGACTCCAAAATTTCAAGCCTTGGAGACTGGTGTCATAAACAGAAATGGAATAATTTTGTGCCAAGAAGTAACTGAGGTATAGGAAGAAAATTATTATAGTCCAATGTCATTTTTTTACTAAGTAATTTTTTTCTTGTATTTATTTCTTGTATTTATTTCCTGTGCCTGATCTTCCTGAGCTAACAGATGATGGAAATTATAACCAAAGGGCAGAGAAGTTAAGTGACTTTATTTAAGGTTACTTAGCTAGCTAGTGGCAGAAATGAGATGAGGACAAAGGATGTATCCTGTCTTCAAATTTAATTCTCATTTCTACCAGTGTGCTAAATCACATGGACCATATTTATTCACTAGCTCAGAAGTCCTTAACCTTTTTTATGTCATGGACCCATTTTCAGAAGAATGTTTTTAAATAACTGAAAGAAATGATAAATTTTAGTTAGAGGTTAATGTGGGGGGGGAGATATAATTTTTGTCCTACCCACATTCATAGACCTCCTGAAATCCATATATAGAAGTCCTTCAGGACTCCCAGATTAAGAAAATCTGTTCTTGATGAAGCTAAATTTTTTTCACATCTAATTGTTTTTCTCTTACAGAGATAAATTCATTTTAAATGGAACCTTCAATCAATCAATGAAAAAAACACTCTAAAATGACATTAGAAACCTTATCCAACAAATTTAATAATTCATCATATAATCTCAACTCTTTCAAACCAGTACCATGAGAATAAGAATGACTGTGTGTAGATATATATGTCATATATTATATATCTACACATACATATATGTATGTATGATATAGTCTTCTTTTAAAAGTTACATAAACATAAAATAAGGTTTTCATTTTCTAAATCAGGACCAGAGACAGAAATAATTGAGACTTCTTTAATATGTTATTTCTGAGGATTTTATTATATAGTCAAAACAAGACTTCTTTAGGGAATATGAACTCATCCTATAGGTTTAATTTGTCATTAAAGGAGTGTGATCTTGGACAATACTATGAACTTACCTGGGGCCTCAGTGTGCTCCTCTGAAAGATGGGACTATTAATAATAGGTAGCACTATCTAGTGCTTATCTCATTTTAACCTCATAACTCTGGGAGGGTCAAGCTAGCTAATTAGCATGCTAATTATTAAATTCATTTTACAGATAAGAAAATGAAGGCAAAGAGAGAAGTTAAATGTCTTGCTCAGTCATTTGTTCATTGTTCATTGTTCAGTCATTTTAGTCATGTCCAATACTTTGCGATCCCATTTGGGGTTTTCTTGGCAAAGATATTAACAGTGGTTTGCCATTACTTTTACAGCTCATTTGACAGATGAGGAAACTGAGGCAAACAGGTTTAAGTGACTTGCCCAAGGTTATATAATATCTGAAGTCAAATTTAATAATAAGTGTCTGAGGTCAGATTTAAAATCAGGAAGATGAGACTTCTTGACTCCAGGCCCAGCACTCTAGCCACAGAACCACCTAGCTGCTAGTTAACTGGCTAATTATTATCCTCATTTTATAGGAGAAGAAATGGAGACAAGAGGTTAAGTGACTTGCTCAGTCATTTATAAGCTGAGCCTTAAGGTTCCCTCCAGCTCAGAAAATCTGTTACTCTATAACTTTGATGCTGTGTTGATGAAATCAAGTACTCGTGTGGATAAAATCTGAACAACAACCAGTTAGCAACAATTTTTCGCCTCTCCTAATGTAGAACATTGCATGCAACATAAAGTAAATATTCATGCTCTCCAGAAGTTTGGTCTTGATTTCTGAATTAGAGGAAACCAAGCTCTTCAAATTTAAGTCCTGTTGACTTGCCCATTCTTAATATTTTACTTTACATGTACATTCCAGTCAAGTCAACCTCCTTCTGGTGTTCCTCTTATTCTCCCCAAAATGATTCTTATTTGCTTGCTCTGAATCTTCAGCCTAACAACATCCTCATCCCATCCACTCACACTCCACTGCATCCTTCATTTTATCTCAGTTCAAGTTGCTTCTCCAACCAGCATTTTCTATCTAACTCCATAATTCCTGAACCAACTCTTCCTCTTCTCTTCAATAATCATCCAGAATTAATTTATCTATTCCTACTGATCACACTGGTCTTTCTTACCACCCCCCATCAGAGTTCAAATTGGGGAGTTAGGTGGGACAGTGGAAAGAGCACTAGCCCTGGAGTCAGGAGGACGTGAATTCAAATCCAGACTCAGACACTTAATACTTAGCTGAGTGATCTTGGGCAAATCACTTAACCCCATTACCATGCCAAAATAAAACAAAACAAAACAGAGTTTAGGCTGCTTTGATCATAGCCTATCCTTTAATATGTAATTCCAAATGGCAAGCACAATGTCTTAAAACCTACAAATATATACTTCCTTGTTGAATGACTAAAGGATAGAAAAAAGTATTGAGAAATTAAAAGTGCTTACTGAAAAATGAAGGCAAAAACCCCCTATAATTAACAGGAATTTCATTATTGCCAAGTTTTAAACATTGGTCAAGGACTATGGCAAATGACAAAATGTCAATATTTTTTCATTCTTAAATGAGGGATGCCATACTAGGCTTACTTGGTTTCTTGACTTGTTTCATAAGATAATAAATAGGTATTTCATCTATAAAATGTTGTAGAACTAAGACTTGTAGAATCTACAAAAGACCGTTCTGCAAAAAGTTAGTTATTCCTGACTAGGATCTTTTATTTGGATGCATTTTACAAATTAATAGGTATGGTAGGAATACTTTTTATTTGAGTGGTCTAAGTAAATAATGTTAACATCTATCAAAATATTTCAGGCCACTGAATCTGCTACATGACACCCATTCAACTAAAGGATAGGCTGATATATTTTCTCTCACATGTGCAGAACTTTTAATCTTGAAATTTGGAACAGAATTTAAGAATCCCAGATGGTTTAGCTCAAGACACAAGAATGATAAAATCCTGCTACTGGCTTCTTTATATTTCAATTTAAAAACTCTAAAATTATAGCAAAATGACAAACTATTCTCTATATACCACTGTTCCACTTGAATTTCCTGTTAACTGTGAACAAAGCTTCTAATAAAGCAAATTCTTTACTCACTCCTAAGTCTTTGGAAATCTGGAATTATACTAAAAAAAAATCTGGAGACTCAAAATGCCCATATTTCTTGAACCAGGGATCCCAGGAATTTATATATGCCAATGATGTTAACAACAGAAAGGTCTCATATATTCCAAAATGTTAATATTGGCACTTTTTTGATAGAAAATCAGGTGGATATTTACTGACTGGTAAATGGATAAACAAATTGTGGCACACAGAAGTAGTAGATATTAATAATGCATGCTAAGAAATGATAAATATGAAGAATTCAGAGAAACATGGAAGATGAACTGAGATGGGTTGAAGTTGTCATAAGCTTGAAAACAATATATACAACAACAAAATAAATGGAAAGAACAAAAACAAAACTTGAAATGCTACAAAATAAGAAAGACCAAACCTGAACTACATCTTCCTCCCTTTTTTGCAGAGATGTGGGATTATGGGTGAGAAACACTGCATATATTGTCAGATCCAGTTGATGGGTTAGTTAATTTTGTTGGACTTTCTGGTTTGTTTTTTAAATTATAAGGAATGGCTTACTAGAAGGATTTGCATGAACTGATACTGAGCAAGATGAGCAGAACCAGAAGAACATTGTACACCCTATAACATCAACATGCAAGTGATGGTCAACCTTAATGGACTTGCTCATTCCATCAGTGCAACAATCAGGCACAATTTTGGGGTATCTGCGATGGAGAATACCATCTGTATCCAGAGAAAGAATTGTGGAGTTTGAACAGAGACCAAAGACTATTACCTTTAATTAAAAAAAAAACACGTTACTTTATTATGTAATTTTGCTATCTCTTATACTTTTTTTTTCCCTTAAGGATTTGATTTCTCTCTCATCACATTCAATTTAGATCACTGTATACCATGGAAACAATGTAATGACTAACAGACTGCCTTCTGTGGGATTGGGGGAAGGGAAGCAAAATAATTGTAAAATTCAAAATAAATAAAATCTTTTTTTATAAACAAAAAATAAGGAATGGCTTACTTGGTTCATGGGCATATTTATTCAAAAAGGACAGTGACATAAATGTGAAATATGTCAACAAAATTAAAAACATGTATATACAAACACGGTATCTCAAAAGTCAATACAATTTTAAGTTTGAAAGATCTTATGTTTATATGCACATATATATTCATATATACATGTATATACCCACATACAGAGATATCAATATAAGTAATGCTATGTTTATATCTATATGAACAATATCCATATGGGAATCAGGAGTCAGATTTACCTTGCCTGGATAAAGTAATTACTTGTTCTCTATACTTTTCATTTTTGTCAACATGCAAAAGGATTTGTCCAGATTAAAGGGCTAATAATTAGTATTTATATTATGTCTTCTATACAGACAATATGCAAAGCACTTTAGAAATATTATTTCATGCAAAGTAAAATGTACCATGTACAAAGTAACAACAATATTGTAGAATAATCAGTTGAGAATTACTTAGCTTTTCTCAGCAATAATGTGATCTAAAACAACTCTGAAGGGCTTATAATAAAAGAATGCTAATAACCATCCCCAAAGTAAGAGCTGATAGTGTTTGAATACAGATGACTATTTCTTAACCTTATTTTTCATGAGGCTTCTTTCTTTGGGGGGGGGAGAAGCTATGTTTTCTTTCATAACATCATTATGAAAATGTTTTACATGACTACATATTTATAACATCAAATTGTTTACTTTCTCACTGAGAAGAAGTGGGGCTATAGGACAGGAGAGAATTTGGAACTCAAAACTTTTAAAAACAAGTGTTAAAAATTGTTTTTACAAGTAACCAAGGAAAAATAAAATACTAAATAACAAGAACAACAAAGAAATATCATCTCATTTGATCCTTACAAGAACCCTAGAAGGCAGATGTTATTTATTATTCCCATATAACAGTTGACAAAACTGAAGCAGACAGAGCATAAGTGAATTGTCCAAGATTACACAGCTTCTAAGTGTCTAAGGACTGATTTGAACTCAGGTCTCACTCTAGGATCAGAGTTCTTTCACTGTATCCTTCATGCCTCCTACTTGCTTACTAGCATGTTGAAGAGGTGTGGAATAACAAAGATAAAGGAACACAAGTAATTCAGGAGCTTTTGGAAATAGTGACAAAGGTTATAGAAGGAAGACAGAAAAGTGGATCCTAGACAGAAAGAAATTTAACACAGAGTCAATATCATTCCACAAGTATATTCTCAGCTAGGCTGGGGGGAGGTTAGGTGGCGCAGTGGATAGAGCACCGGCCCTGGAGTCAGGAGAACCTGAGTTCAAATCTGACCTCAGACACTTAATTAATTACCTAGCTGTGTGGCCTTGGGCAAGCCACTTAACCCCATTTGCCTTGCAAAAACCTAAAAAGATAAAATAAAATAAAAATAAATGCTCAACTAGTCTTTTATAAAAGTCATTTCAAATACCCATTCATTACCAAGATCACATAAAGTTCAGTGAGAATAAGAAATAGGTAGAGTTCAATGGGCTTCATGACCTTTTCAGTGTGCCAACTCCAAAAACAGAATTGCCTGAATTTCAAGACAGTAATCTACAAAGCAACTAGAATCATTGTTTTCTTATATAACACGTATCTGAGCCTAGAAATTAAAGATGATTTCCTAATTCATAGCTCTCAAGAGTGATGAAATCACAAGTCCACTTCCTGACTCTCAAATACATATGCTACAAGAATATAGCTTCATACATTTTAAAACTCGAGGAGAAAAGAGGGTAGAGAAGAGATGGGGTGAGATGGGGGGGGGGGGAGAGAATATGAAACTCAAAATTGAAAAGAAAAGGTTGAAAATTTGTGTTTGCATTAATTGAGAAAAAGAAAAAACCTAAATGGTAAATTAAAAAGACGGAAAAATAAAAAACAAAAACCCTATAAGATAAAAGGTTGATTAAGGAGTTGATAAATTCATGATTTCCTAATTCAGGTTGTTTTGTTATTCCTCTTAGGTTAAAAATTTGCCTTCCTTCTCTTTAAGACTCTTTAAGACTGACCTTAAAATATTAATTCCAAAGTACTGTCTTAAGTAAACACAGCTTCCTATCCTCTGGCTAAGACTTATTTCTTCAATGATGTTGCTATCTGCTTTTATAGTATATGGTACAAAATACAACTGGGAGAATAAAATGTTTTTGATCCTCTGTAGACTTTTCTTTTATTTATTTTTCATTTTCTATGTAGCTTCTTAGTATTTTTCCTTTATTCCTGAGGTATAAAAACTGTTCCTGTTAGCATATCTATCACAATTTCACTTCATAGTAGATTTCAAAGAAGCAGCCTTGAGGCACTGTTTCCCCCATCTGAGTTCTCTGAAGTGATCATCCTTATGTTCAGAACACCTTAGTTCATTCTTTCTACAAAATCAGTTTTCTATTCTTTCATTAGGAACCTTAAAACACTTCCTTTGGAGATTTTTTTTTTAGTGTTTGTAACTTATGTACTAAGGAACATATTTCTATAAAACACTAAAGTTTTAATTTGGTAACTAAGATTTCTTGAAAGTCTTAATTTCAAGGTCATTTTTTAAAAAGTTGAGAAGAGATTGAATTCTATTATGTTCCCTTTTAAAACTGGGAGAGTCAATCTTTTCAATTCCTTTAGAGGTTAAGATATTTTACTTTGCTACAAATGCTTTCATCGAAGTCCATGGGGATTGTTCAACTGGAGGGATACACAGTGAGTCAGAAGGAATCAGGAAATGCCACCATGATCTCACGGTTGAATACTGGGATTAGGACAGAAGGAACAGAGCATCTGTTCTTATTATTTGGTATAGTTCCCTTTCAAAAATGGCCAACTGGTTTCCTGTTGGTTTTAGATGTAGAAGCAAGCTGAGGAAGCTTAAATTGTTCCAAAAACATCATTTAGAAGGCACTTTTAATCAAATATGTAATTTTAGAGTTCTTTTTCCTTTAGCTCCAGGTCTCTTTGGAAGTTCTTGCTGCTTCACTAAATTATTTAAAATCATGGAAAAAAAGAACTCAAGAGAATATACAACTAAAGCTAGGCATCTTATATGAGAGAAAAATAAACATTCAGTGCATATAAAAATATTTAACATGAAAGGAGAAAATTTTTATTCTAATTAGTTATATGAGGATAAGATTTTGTTTTGTTCAGAGTTATGTATCAATCAACCTTATTACAGCTCCTACTTGAAAAGGTTACAAAGACCAAACCAAAGGGAGTGTTGATATATGATCTTTCTGTTTGCAGATGGTGTACTCAATGCAGCTTCTGAAGCTGAGACGCAAAAAAGTATGGATCAATTTTCTGCTGCTGGTGCTCATTTTGGTCTATTAATTAACACCAAGAAAACACAGGTGCTCCATCAGCCAGCACCACACCATCCATATGGAAAACCATCAATTACAGTAAATGCAAAAGTTTTAATTCCTGTGGTCAAGTTCACTTACCTTGGCAGTGTCCTATCCAAGGAGGTACACAATGAGGTTGACACTCGCATTGCCAGAGCTAGCTCAGTATTTGGGAGACTCCAAAAGAAAGAATGGGAGAGAAGAGGTATTAGACTGACTACCAAACTGAAGGACTACAGAGCCATTGTGCTGACCTCATTGCTATGTCTCTGAAACGTGGATGGTCTACAAGCACCATGCCAGGAAAATGAATCACTTCCATTTAAATTGTCTTAGGAAGATTCTGTAGATCACCTGGCAGGAGAAGACACCAGGCACTGAGGTCCCTTCTCGAGCTAAACTTCCAAGCTGTTAAATGTTACTACAGAGAGTACAGCTACAATGGGCTGACCACATTGTTAGAATGCCAGGTGTAAGCTTGCCAAAAAGACTATTCTATGGAGAACTCACACACAGCAAGTGCTTACTGGGTGTCAGAAGTAATACTAGAATAGCCTGAATGTCCTTTAAGAACTTTGGAATTCATTGAGCAGCATGGGAGACACTGGCACAGACTCACCCAGCTCTGTTGCTAAATTCCATGAGGAAGGCAGAATTGAAGCAGCTCAAAGGAAATGCAACATGCAAGTTTAGAATACCCACCACCCCAGGTGTTCACATGAGTCCAAGTTGTTGTGGAGCATTCACTCCAAGCTCTTAGCAGTCTGATCAGCCACAGCTGGACACATCATAACTCATTTCTAATATAGTGATCTTATTTTGGTCTTCTTTGATAACGAAGGACAAGAACTAATCGACTAATCAACATGCCTAATGCTAATAAAGTTTTAAAGTACATCTGCTCTACCCAGTGACATGGCAGAAATAACTTTAATACCTATCTTCACCACAGGTTCTTGGAGTAATTAATCTGGGTAACAGTAATTTCTTTTCTGGAGTTAAGTGACTTGCCCAGGTAATTATTAAGTGTCTGAGGTCAAATTTGAACTCAGATCCTACTGGTGCCAGAGCTCTAACCATTGTCCCACCCAGCTGCCCCCTAGTAATTTCTTTTGTAGGTAAAACATGAATTGCTTTGAATTATCATTCTAAATGTAGAAATTAATACGAAATTGAAAAAATGAATAGACTACATTGAGTCTATTGGTAAGAGTAATACTAAAGCCATGACCCAGAATTTTTAAGTTCCTTATGTGACAACTCAAAATGCATAAGCTTATTTGGTTAAATAAAACAACTTAAATGTCTTATTTTTGTTCTCTTTCTCTTTGTATCTCTTTATAGCTGATAAATAAGTATGGCTACAATTGAATTAGAGAGATATGCTGCCTTCACAAATATTATTTGTCATTGACTTGTGATTTTTATCTTTAAAAGGAACTTATAAGTGTGGGCTCCTTCCCCTAAAAGGATGGGGTGGGTAACTTATCAGTAATTTAGTCACATAGAGTTGTCTGGATCAGACAGAGGATAAAGGACTAGCTAAAGCTCTCAGAGAAAGTATATGTCAAAGGGACAATTTGAATCTAAGACAAGGCTGGCTCTCTAACCACCCTGAAACCCTGTTGCTCATTTTTTATTAAATTATAATCTGAATTAGTAAATTTATGATAATAATCTATACTACACAAAAATGACAGACTAAAAGTAAAGAGTATGTAAATAGCTTCTAAAAATGAAGAGTACATTTAACTAAGAGTTTCAAAAACAACTAGGTGATGCAGAGTATAAAGTGCTAGTCTTGGAGTCAGGAAGACTAAGTACAAACCTGACCTCTGGCAGAAACTGTGAGACCCTTGGCTAATCCCTTTAACTTCTCTCAGTCTTAGTTTTCTCATCTATAAAATGGAGATGGCAATAACTATGATCATCTCCCTAATTGTTGTGATGATTAAATGATTTACATATTTAAAAGCATTGCAAACCTTTCAAGGCTAGTTATTACTGATCATTATATAATTACAGTTTTATATTAAGGACATATAAAAAGATTTTTTTTCTTAACAAAACAAAGAATTGACATTTTTCTGACTTTTGATTTTTAAATTAAATTTATTACATTTTATTTCAATCTATTTCGCCCAAATTGTCTGTCTTATGATTTGAAATAAAACCAAAGTTCTTTCTTTAAATACTTTAAACTATTTGTTCTGAATACAGGTTTTGTTAGTCAGTCAGAGCAAGATAAGGTATATGCTCACAAGATAAGATTTTTGTCATCAGGTTTTCAAGTTGATTTTTTTTAATGGGGGATGGAGAGAAAAGAAGGGAGCTATAGAGAATGAGGGAGAGAGGAAGGGGAAAAGAAGGAGAGAACAGAAAGGAGAGAGAGAGAGAGAGAGAGAGAGAGAGAGAGAGAGAGAGAGAGAGAGAGAGAGAGAGAGAGAGAGAATGAACTAGAACTACACAAAACTGGAATAAAAAAAACCAATGTTTTGCCTATAAACCATAAATTCATCCTTTAATGCATGAAACTCCCTTTCTGGTTCAGGAAGGAACACCACACCATCTTGAAGTCAAACAGAAAGATTGACCTTCCACTAGTTTCTGAGCCTCCAAGGTGCTTAAATATCTCTACTAGAGCTTCATTTTTATATGTTGAAGAGGAGAACATAGAAAACAATCTGCCTTAGCAGAGGGCTAGGAGATGCCTGGAGTCATGTTCTCAAAGTGGCCCAGTGGTTGAGGAGTGGCCTATTGGCAGATATGGAAGCCCATTCTCCTTTTCCTCCCACGGCTCTCCAAAAGGGATTATTTTTGCCATCTTCCAACAGGCTATTCTTCCTCAGAATTATTAGTGTGGGGGCGGCTGGGTGGCACCGTGGATAGAGCACTGGCCTTGGAGTCAGGAGTACCTGAGTTCAAATCTGGCCTCAGACACTTAATGACCTCATTGCATTGCAAAAACTAAAAAAAGAAAAAGATGTGGGACAGGAGGAAGAGCAGAGGGGGAGTGGGGTTGGGGTAGGTGGGGAGAATTCAGTAATCTCTTTCTGTCTGAAATGCTCTAATCACTTTATTGATGTAATTAAAAATTGTAATCCATTTCAGATCTCCAGTATTCCCAAGAAAAGGGCAGAGCACAAAGAATTTCTGTGGCATTCTTATAATAAAAGAGAAGGGGGCAGAAAAGAGGAATATCCTTTACCTAGTATCACATTCTTTATTTAGTCTCATGGACAACATTCTAAAAATCAATATTTGTGCTATTTTCATCTCACATAAAAACTGAAAATTGAAGAACAAAACAAACAAGGCTTTTCTGAGAGATTTATTCATAACATTATATTAAGTTATACTACTAGAGGGAAAAGATTTCTGGAAAAACAGTTGGTTGGGTTTTTTTTTAATATACCAAATGAAATAATTACATTTCTCTTGATTCCCAGGGGCCTCTGAATGTAATCTTTGCAGACAGTGTATCAATTACCCTCAGATCTGTTTTTTTCCATTACTGAGTATTGTAAGTAATTTATTCAAAGACACAAAGGAGTATTTCAACCTGTCCATACATTAACTCAATTCAATGCTAGAGGCTACAAATGAATGGGAATTTCCTTCAAAAACGGGTCATTGAAGGAAAATTAATCCTGAAATCTCTAAATCTTTGTAGGAAGTTTGGAGATATGATTTCATCAATGTGGGGAATGACTTGCAGGGAAATTGTCTATTGAATGAGATAGAAAATTCTTCAGTAACTTACCAGCATACTGACAGGTTCAATGACTTGTCTGTGGTCATCTACCTAGGTTGTGTTGAAGGAAGTACACAAATTTCCTGGCTCCAGCTTTGGCCTCTATCTATGACAAATTCACAACGTAATATTTTGTCTAAGCTATTATATTAAAATATAGAGTGAAGGAAGTTCTCTTAACAGAACCACTTGTCTTACATTAGCATCATGTAGAATGATGGGTGGACATTGTTATGTACTTCCCAGAGTCAGGTACTCAATAGGCAATTTCTCCATTAGTCAAAGTTTTACCGTTTGGTAAACCCCTTCCCCTTACCACCTCAATCATTTGTTCACTCACTCATGCTTTAGAAATTGTTCTAAAGTCTGGAGAACTGTTCTAGTCCAAGTTCTATCATATCATTTAATGATATGCAAGGGAGCTATTAAGATTATCATAATTTATTTGACCCATATTCTCACCCACATCCTAATCTCCCTCTCAACTTTGTGTTACTCAAAAAAGAAGCATGTGCTTACATTACAAGTTAGAACACATTTACTAGAATGGAATAAAAATTAAAAGATAAATTCCCAAGTTCAGTCACTCTTACAAAGGTCTGAAATCTCCACTTCACAGTCTGTGCAGCAGATATCCTGTTAAGATCCAATTCCCATATACTCAAGCAAACAATATAGTAGCTTCGAATTTGTTAAATCCATAGACCAGTGTTCTCAGGGTAAGAATGCACCATGACTAAACCTATTTAAAAAACAATTGCAAGGCAGTCTAGCAGAAATTAGGATAGTACCAATCTGTCACACCAAATATCAAGATTAGCTCCAGACAGGTGTGTATATAAACTTAAACATAAAGCATGATATCATAAACAAATGAGAGGAACAAGAAAGAAATTGCCTATTAGAATTACGGATGGGGAAGTGTAATTATTCATTAACAAACAAGGGATTATAAAGGATGCCTTAAGGAAAATTGACAATTTTGATTACATAAAACTTTTAGTTTTTACACAAATTCAATGCAGCTAAAATCAGAAGAGAAGCAGATACATAGAAAATCTATGTAGCAAGTTTTCTGATACAGATTTCTCTGTTTATCTATCTTTCCATCTACCTACCTATCTATGGAAATGAATCAAACTTGTAAGAATCAGAGCCATTCCCTAATTGACAAATGATTTAAAAGGTATGAACTGGAAGTTTTCTAAGGAAGAAATCCAAACTATCAACAGTTCTAAATCACTAATCAGTAGAGAAATGAAATTTAAAATAAAGTCAAGATAATACCTCACATTCATTGCATTGACAAAACTGTCAAAAAAAAGAGAAAATGACAAATGCTAGAGAAACTGTGGGAAAATTGATACATTAATATACTATTGGTGGAGTTGTGAACTGGTTTAGTAGTTCTGGAAAGCAAAAAATTATTAAATTGTGCATATTTTTTGGTCCAGCAAAATTAGTACTATGTCTTTATTCTAAGAGACCAGAAAAAAAGGAAAAGAACCATATGTACAAAAATATGTATGGCAGTTCTTTTTGTGGTGACAACTGACTACTGAGAGAGTAACTGGCCAAACAAGTTATGGCATGTGAATGTGAAAAATTATTAGTGTGCCATAAGAAATGACTTTGGAACCTGGGAAGAACTGTATAGACTAATGCAGATTAAAGTGAATAGAACCAGAACAGTGCAAACAATAAAATTATTATAAAGACAAATAATTTTGAAAGACAGAGGACCTATGATTACTTCAGGGATCAACCAGAATTCATAATGAACCATGGTGCCCATTTTCTGACAAAGAGGTTACAAACTTCAAATAAATGATTGAACGAATGCATATGTGAATGACATAGCCAATGCAGGAATTCATTTTTTTGACTATATATAAACAGATATGTATAAAATAAATAAATATATATATATACACATATATCTATCTATCTAAACACACACATATATATGTCCATATTTATTTATACAAGGACTTTGTTTTTCTTTCTTTTTTATTGGGGTACAGAAAAAGGTAGGTAAGAGACATGTCAGGTTTTGATTTAAATTAAATTTGCAAAAAAGTTTAAAATGTCTGAGATCTCAAATTTCCTCTCACCAGGTAAAAAGCTATACTTCTACATTGTTTGCAGAGGACATATTAAAAAAAAATTCCTCCAATGTCAAGTTCACAAACAAAAGAAGGGAACACATTCATCATGAGGCAGATAATGACCTCTCATACAAGACTACAATTAGTTATGACAATCTAGAATTCAGTAGTCATCTAAGGATCTCCCTGGCATATCTGAGTTCATTTTGTGTTCATCTTGGACTCAGGGCCCCCAAAAACTCCTGTTGAAAACATACATTGTCGATGCTGTCTCTCTGGTAAGTCTGGTGTTTTTCCTTATGTCCTCCTCTGACCCACTTCTGCTGTATTTTTCCCTGCATGCAGTTTAGCACAAACAGTTGGCATTCTCCTATCACTAACCCCTCAGGATATGGGAGAAGGGTGCTATTTAAAAGGCCAAGTGATTTCCACCTTGCTACCAGTCACTATGGTCACAGCTCATGCTTCCTGTTAGGCTTGTAGAACATGTTCCACCAGGGTCTTTGGGTGTGATTCTTATAAAACAAATGATTTCCTGCTTTTATACATTGGGACATTGATCACTTCATTAGGTTAATTCCCTAAGGATAGACAAACCACATACTTTCTACCATCAAAGAGGTAGAATAGCAAGATGGGAACAGCACAAGGAATACTAAAGATAAGAAAGTCTAGGAGGGGAAAAAAATCCAATTTTCTTCAACTAGAGGTTATAAAAATATTGAATATATTTAGTTTGCCATAAATCGTGATAGAAGTATGCCACATTGGTGGTTCACTCAATAAGCTGGAACTGGCTAAATTTGTTTTTTGTACAGTAATGGAGCTGTGCCCAAGGTCACTCAGGTAGTATCAAGTATCTGAGACTGGATTTGAACTCAAATCCTCATCACTCCAGGGTCAGTGCTCTATATTTTTAACATGAAGACTTACTATTGGGTCAGAGAGCTGGGACACTGGGTCCTCTCTTTTTTAATAAGAGACTTCTCTGTTCTGGACCCATGCACAAAGTTCAGTCCTAGGGGAAACCTCATCTCCAAAAACAAAAGTTAGATTGCTGTATCTTGTATTTTTTTGGTTTATTACATATGGAGGTGTGCTGGGGTTAGCTCTAATCAGCTCTAGAAGACCTCCTGTTAAATGTTCAGTGTCAGTATTTATACCTCAGAAATCAATAGACCCTACAAATCAAGACTTGATTTATGTTGTTTGGTTGATTACCTATGTTTAACAAAGTGGTGGAGAAAATAGTAATAATGCAGTAGTTATAATAATTAAAAAGGAAAAATACCAAACCTACCAAAGACACAACATGAACAATAATATTACAACATGAATTTTGGGGGCCCTGAGTCCACAAGGAACACAAGATGAATTCAGAGATGTCAGAGATCCTTAAATAACCACTGAACTCCAGAATGCCATCACTATAGTAGTCTATATGAGAAATCATTATCTTCCACATTGTGAAAGTGTTTCCTTCCTTTCTTTCTTTGTGAACTTGACATTAGAGGTTTTTTAAAATATCTCTTCAGCAAACAATGAAGGAGTATAGCTATTTACTTGGTGAGTGTGAATTTGAGAACTCAGAAATATTTTTAAATTTTATAATATTTCCTCCTTTCCTTCCTTCTCTTTTATTTCTTTATTTCCCAGGAAAGTTAACTTTTTAACATTTACTAGTACATTCCTTTTTATATTCCCCCAGGGGGAAAAATACCAAACAAACTTGTTTAAGGCTTGGGCTGTTGGCTCATGTGTAGATACAACCAAAATGGGAAGTAGAAAGGTATCCAGTATACAGCATAAATTAGATAAGGGATAGGTATTTATTTCTTAGACACAAAAGAACTCTCCTAAAGCTCATTTTGACATGACTTCAAGTCTAGTCCTAGACAAAAATCTACCTTCAGAATGATGCTCAAACAATTAGTCAGGAAAAGAGATACAAAGTATAAAAGGCAGCCAAGGGCCCCAGAAACAAGCTGGTCTAGTGGTATCCTGCTACTCTGGCTGCTCCTTGAAAATGAAACCAGGGTAGAGTGGGGTCAGCCCTTTTCCACCACTTATGAATTACTTGATACTATCCCAAGAGTCAAAGGAAGAAGGTGAGCTAGAAGTTTTTTCTCCTTTTAACTACTGAAACACTCTCCTTCATCCTCATTGTTACCTTGGCTGTTTTAATGAGGAAGAGAAAGAATCAAGGATATATTAAGGATTTTTTTTAATCAGTCAATATTTGTTAAGTACCTATTGTGATCCAGACAGGTCATGTTTGGGGAGATATAAAGAAAAGAAAAAAAAATCTGTTTTCAAAGAGCTTATAAAGCCTAATGGGAGGGAGGGGCTGAGAAAATATACAAACAATAAATTGAACTTCATAGCAAAGTTTCAAATCATTTTTTTTTTTGGTTTTTGCAAGGCAGTGGGGTTAAGTGACTTGCCCAGTCACACAGTAGGTAATTATTAAGTGTCTAAGGCTGGATTTGAACTCTTGACTCCAGGACTGGTGCTCTATCCACTATGCCATCTAGCTGCCCCTAGTTTCAAATCATCTTATCACTAGGCCAACATAGGCCTTGAAAAAAGCCTGAAGCCTGTCCTCCTTAAGAGACACAGGCACTCTGGAAGCCTCAGAAGTTTCCAAAGGGAACTTCAGACACAAATTCTCCAATAAGTAAATTCAGATCCAGCTATTTAGAATGTGATGGCTACATCATAGGTAGGTGAAAGAAGACACAGGCTACAGGAAAAGGGGGTGAGTCAGTTATAAGATAACAGACTAGATAGCCCTATGTACTCTAACACTATCACCACTGCAATTAATAATGTTTTTAAACAGTGCTTTAAGGTTTGCAAAATTCTTTACTTATATTACTTCATTTGATCCTCACAATAATCTGACATAGGTGCTATTATTATCTTAATGATATAATATAACATAATATAACAATATAACATAACATAATATAATTAATATAATAATATAATATTATAATACAATATAACATGATAATATAAATCTAGCCTCAGGCTGATGAAACTGAGACAGACAGAGGTCATCTGATTGCCTCGAAGTCACACAACTAGTAAGCTTCTGAGGCAGGATTGGAACTTGGGTTTTCTTGACTCCAAATCCTATCCTATACAGTGCTGTACAGCTCCCTCTCTAGTATTTGATTATACAGGGATCTAGAAAAAGATCCTCAGTACAATAGATGGAACCCTTGAGGAAGATCCACAGTCAAGGAAGGACTAATCACAACCAGTCAATAAACATTTAGTAATGTTTATAATGATTATGATATGCCAACACTGGGAGGAAGGCAAAAAAAAATCTCTGCCCTCAAAAAGTTCATAATGTAATGAGAGTCATACAAGAAAAACAGGAAGCTGAACAATTAAAAAGTCAACACAGTATGGTCTGGTCTTTTACATGACACTAAAAACATATTAAATACTAGAAACAAATATCCAATATAATTCACCTATATTATATTAGCCCAACATAAAGAATTCATAAAAATTCTTTGATTTGCAGTCATCAACATAAAAGTTAGCATTTATATGTGCTTATTCGGTTCTCACAAAAACCTTTGAAGTTACATACTATTATTATCATTTACAGATAAGGAAACTGAGGTCAAGAGATGTGACTTGCCCAAAGTTGAATCCAATTTCATGATATCATTTGGGGTTTTCTTGGCAAAAATACAGGAGTGGTTTCATTTCCTTCTCCAGTTCATTTTACAGATGAGGAAACTGAGGCAGAGTTAGGTGACTTGCCCAGGGTCTCACAACTATTAAGTGACTGAGATAGGATTTGAATAAGTCCTCTTGACTCCAATTCTATCATGCCACCTAAATTCCTTTAGTGAAGACACTAAAGACTGGATGAAAGAATTGAAACAGGATTTGTGAATTTGAACACGGCAGATGATCCAGTTTGTCTTTAAGACATTTAACTTCTCCCAGCATTCCAAACAGTTATTTTTCTCTTAGAAAATATGGGGAGGGGGGCGGCTAGGTGGCGCAGTGGATAAAGGACTGGCCCTGAAGTCAGGAGTACCTGGGTTCAAATCCGGTCTCAGATACTTAATAATTACCTAGCTGTGTGGCCTTGGGCAAGGCACTTAACCCCATTGCCTCACAAAAACCAATAAATAAATAAATAAACAAACAAACAAACAAATAAAACAAATAAACAAATAAATAAATGGTGGGCTGCTAGGTGGCGCAGTGGATAGAGCACTGGCCTTGGAGTCAGGAGTACCTGAGTTCAAATCCGACCTCAGACACTTAATAATTACCTAGCCCTGTGGCCTTGGGCAAGCCACTTAACCCCATTGCCTTGCAAAATCTAAGAAAAAAAAATAAGGTGGTTACAGGGTATTGTTTAGTCTCATTCAGAAAAAGAAAAGAGCATCATATAGTCAGAGTGTTAAAAGATTACAAATAAGGACTGTGCATGAACTTTTTCTTATGGATCATGTATGAACATTATATATGAATGCTTCATTAGCAGTCAAACTTTGGCTAACTAGTTTGTCTGTTTTTTCATTTTTAGAAAGAGGGAAATATACTACGGGAAGGCAGGGACCTAGCAGTCATTTCATTTAATCTGTACACAATCCCAACCCTGAGAAATCCGACAAGTGGCTACCTAGCATTTACTCCCAAAAATTTGGAGGGAAATTCTAGAACATTTTCACTTGCCCACTACCTATTCCATTTCTGGACATTTCTAATTGTTAAGAAGCTCTTCCTGAAATTAAGCCTAATTTTGTATCTTTCTAATTTCTGCCTACTGCTCCTGACTCTGCCCTAAGGGGTAAAACAAAACCAATCTACTCTGTCATCATTATGACATCCCTTTGTATATATGAAGGTAACTAGAATGTGTCCATTGAGTCTTCTCTTCTCCAGGCTAAATGACTTCCAATGAGATACTTGTAAAGTGTTAAAGACAGTATTTAGCATATAACAGATACTCAATAAGTGCTAATGTATCTTTATGTGACATGTGGATTCAAGGACCTTCATCATTCTTGATTGTGAGATTGATTATTTGTTGTTGAGTCATTTTAGTTGTGTTCAACTCTTCAAGATCCCATTTGGGATATTCTTGGCAAAGACACTGTAGTGGTTTGTCATTTCCTACTCTAGTTCCTTTTATAGATGAGGAAACTGAGGCAATCAAGAGTTAGGTGACTTGCCCAAGGTCAGCCAGTTAGTGTCTAAGGTCAGATTTAAACTAATGAAGCTAAGTCTTCCTGACACCAAGTGTGCTAGCCCCAACCTAGCTTCCCCAAGGTTGACTATAGACTATCTAAACAAGGGCATTTTTAGGCAGTTCCTATTGAATTGCTTCTTTGTGTCTACTTAGACACCATGATTGGTCTGGACCTGGTCTCTACAAAAGTCTAGGTTCAAATCTAGCCTCAGATTCTTAGTGACCATAGGCACATTATTACCCTCTGAAAATCAAAGTTTCCTCAACTGTAAAATACATATATTAATATGTGCCACACCTACCTGACAGGGATGTGCTGTTTCATCAAATCAAAGGCAAGACATAAAATTCAAAGCATAATATTTATGTTAGTCATTTTGACTACTCTAGCAGATATAACCTTTCAACTTGATATAGATGCTTTTGTGTTTACAAATAACTGCAGGTAATATTTTTCAGTTAAATGCAATTGAGAAGTAGAAATGAACAGTTATGTGAGTCCCAAAGGAATGAACAATTTAGTTGCATTTTAAAATTTCATTAGAAATTCATCGATAAAGAGGAGAAAGAAGGGCATTCTAGCTATAGAGAATTGAAATGGTTTAAAATGCATGTTTGGGGGCAGACCCGTCAAAGTATGGCTGAGCAGAGAGTAAACCGGGACAAAGTTAGAAATGTAATACTAGGATAACAGGCAATCAGTATTAATTAAATTTATTAAATTCCTTTTATATATCATTTATTAAACTCCTTTTATATATATACCAGACAGTGAACTAGCTCCTGAAGGCACAAATAAGGGCAAAACCAGTCCTTGTTCTTAAGGGCCTCACTGACTAATTTAGGAGAAAACATGTAAACATCTACATCCAAACAAGATATGGACAAGTTAAGCTGGAGGCCCTCTCCAAGAACTGAGAAAGGCAAAGAAATTTGCATAGGTCTTTTGAAAAAAAAACAACAACAGGAAACACACAAATTACAAATATGATAGGAATGCAATATGTTTAAAAGAGAATATTTGTCACATTAATTTGCCAGAAACAAACGGATGTGACTGATTACAACTGAATAACGGTCTGGTGGGTAGAATAGTAGGTCTGGAGTCAGGAAGGCACATTTTCATGAGTTCCAATCTGACACCAGATACTTACTAGCTGTGTGACCCTGGGCAAGTCACTTTATCCTGTTTGCCTCAGTTTCCTTAAATGTAAAATGAGAAGGAAATAACAAACCATTTAAGTACCTCAAATGGAATTACAGGGAATTGGACATGACTGAAATGACTGAACAATCATAAACTTATTAATGCACACTGGCATATTTGGCAAAACTTTAGCAGTGAGTTTGAATTTACTAAAATTGTAAAACTCCTTATTCATTCATAAATATGTTTAATTCATATTTATCATGGTAAAATTTATCAACCTTTATTATTAATGATCTTATTGTGCACACTCACATTTAAAAGCACAAAATTCCTTCCAAAGACAGTTATAAAATTTTTCCTACCTAAAAAAAATGAAAACTAGAAAATGGCCATATACTTAATACATTACCTTTTTATTACTCCTTTCCATCACTAGAGGTAATCTGGAGTTGGTCATAGAGAGATGCAGTTATCTAAATATCTTTTTTTTTAAATTTTTTTTTATTCTCATTTTGTACAAATGTTTTTTTACATTAATAAAATATTCTTGTTTACAAGTAAACAAAATACCCCTCCTTCCCCCATGAATATAGATAGACTTGTTTGGTCGAAAAAAGTAAAGGGGAGAGAAAAAATTAAAATAAAAAAAGAATAATAGTAATAATTGTAGGTATGGCCAGGTGGCGCAATGGACGAAGCACCAGCGCTGGAGCCACGAGCACCGGAGTCCACATCCAGCCTCGTAAACCCAACAATCACCCAGCCATGTGACATGCAAGCCACCTGATCCCCACTGCCCTGCAAAAACCAAAAAAAAAAAAAAGAAAGAAAGAAAGAAAAAAAAGACCCAAAATAAAATAAAATAGTAATAATAGTAGGGGTGGCTGGGTGGCAGACAGAGCATTGGCCCTTGAGCCAGGAGCACCTGGGTCCAAATCCGGCCCCAGACACCCAAAGATCACCCTGCTATGTGGCCCCAGGCAGGCCATCCAGCCCTACTTGCCCTGCACCCTCCCCCAAATAATCGTAACAAAAAATGTGCTTGAGTCTTTGTTCCAACACCAACAACTCTGTCATGGGTGGATCTCATTCTTTATGATAAGTCCATCACAAAAGTTATTTCATATTTTTCCACCTTTGCCATTGCTGATCGCAATGCCCTCCTTTCTTATTTCTCCACTACCATGTACTCTATTTTCTCTCTCCTTTCATTATGACTCTGCTGTAGGGTCGCTGAGTGGCACAGCAGACAGATCCCTGGTCCTGGGGCCAAGAAGCCCTGAGCCCCCATACCACCCCTTAGGCCCAAAATCCACCTGGCCCTGTGGTCCTGGGCAGGCCTTCCATTCCCAGACCCTTGCAAGAAGTAAAAAAGAAAATGTGTTATATCTGACCACTCTCCCCCCATGGTCCATCCTCTCCTCCTTTATTCACATCCCCACCCCTTCCCCCTGCTCCCCCCTCCTTCTTACTCCAGATGTCTATACCCCATTGAGTATATTTGCCGTTTCCTCTCCTAGCCATCTCTGATGAGAGCAAAGTTTCCCTCATTCCCCTTTGCCCCCCCTTCCATATCATTGCAATAGCTCATTGTAATAAAAAAAAAAACCTTATGTGGAATATCTTGGACTATTCCCCCTCTCCTTTTTCTTTCTCCCATTCCATTTCCCTCTTTTTCTATTGACTCCATTTTTACACCATATTTTATCTATAAAAGCTCTCTCTACCTGCTCTATTAACTGAGAAGGTTCATATGAGTATTATCAGTGTCATTTTTCTATGCAGGAATACATGCAGTTCATCCTCATTAAGTCCCTCATATTTCCCCCCTCTCCTCCAATCTCCATGCTTCACCTGAGTCCTGTATCTGAAGATGAAACCTTCTGTTCAGCTCTGGCCATTCCAAAAGGAACATTTGAAATTCCCCTGGTTCATTGAAAGTCCATCTTTTTCCCTGGAAGAGGACATTCAGCCTTGCTGGGTAGTTCATTCTTGGCTGCATTCTAAGCTCTCTTGCCTTCTGGTATATTGTATTCCAAGCCCTACAAGCTTCCAATGTAGCTGCTGCTAAGTCCTGTGTGATCCTGACTGCAGCTCCACGATATTTGAACTGTGTCCTTCTGGCTGCTTGTAATATTTTCTCTTTGACTTGGGAGTTCTGGAACTTGGCTATAATATTCCTAGGGGTTGGTTTTTTGGGATCTCTTTCTCTGGGGGAATCAGTGGATTCTCTCCATTTCTATTTTGCCCTCTGCTTCTAGAATATCAGGGCAATTTTCCTGTAGTAATTCTTTGAAAATGATGTCAAGGCTCTTTTCCTGATCATGACTTTCAGGTATTCCAATAATTTTTAAAAAGTCGGTTTTCCATTATCAGTTGTTTTTTCAATGAGATATTTCACATTTTCTTCTAATTTTTCATTTTTTTGGTTTTGAAGTATTGATTCCTGATTTCTGGTAAATTCATCAATCTCCCTGAATTCTATTCTTTGTCTGAAGGATTTGTTCTCCTCAGAGAGTTTTCTTATCTCTTTTTCCATCTGGCCAATTTTGCTTTTTAAAGCATTCTTCTCCTCAATAACTTTGTGAACTGTTTTATCTATTTGACCTAAGCTGGTTTTTAGCATGCTATTTTCTTCAACATTTTTTTGGATTTCCTTGACTAAGCTGCTGACTTCATTTTCATGTTTTTCCTGCATCTCTCTCCTTTCTTTTCCCAGTTTTTCTTCTAACTCCCTCATTTGATTTTCAAAGTCTTTTTTGAGCTCTATCATAGCCTGAGCCCAATTTCTGTTTTTTCTTGGAGTCTTTAGATGCAGGAGCTTGTGCTTCCTCATCTTCAGACTGAGTATTTTGGTCCTTCTTGGGCTCATTTGCAAAATATTTCTCAATAGTCTTCTTTTTGTTTCTCTGCTTACTCATTTTCCCAGCCTGGGCCTGGTTTGGGTTGAGCTTTTGGGACACTCCCACAAGCGTCTCAGTGTGTGCGGCTCTGTCCTCCCTCCTGGTCTGTGAATGACCATAAGCGCCCCTCTCTTGCCAAGGGGCTGATGTGAGGGGGGCTGCTGTTCTATGGGGAGCCTAGACTGTGGTCAGGATCTGAATGTCTCTAAATATCTTTATGTATATAAGTATGTCTATATTTCTGTCATTACACTGTCAAACGATATACAAAATTAAAAATAAATTAACTTTAGAATCTGGTAGGTTAAAGTATATAACAATCAGAATGAAAAAAGAGGAAGGTTACTTACCATCCATCAAATAAATGAAAAGCTTGCTACAGTATGAATTAAGTGGCAAACTAATATTCCAATTAATATAATAATTTTTAAAAAGCCTCAAATATTGCAGAATTTTTTAGAAAAGTATAGTTAAAATTTTGTTAAACAATGTGATATTTATAAATAATATTATGAAAAGTACATTTGTCAACGGAGAGAACACTGATAATGATTCCATTGCACAAGCAAAAAGTTACCATCAATGGAAGAGCCTTTATTTGAATGGCATCCTGAAAACATAACAAAAAGGATGAGTTGAGATGGGGTGAAAGAAAAGGAGCCTTTGAATTTTTAAAAACTTTTAATATAAACTATAAACAGTTGATCTCCTTGACTATTATTTTCCTGCATATTTCAGGTCCTTTGTGTTTTTAAAATCAAATTTTGTGGATTTTTCTCCTTAAGTTTTTATTAAACCAGGATATCTCAGTAATTTTAGAAATGAATGGACAAATTATAGAATTATTATCATATGAAAATCTTGAGGTTTTTTCATGTCCTAATAAAAATATGATTTGTTTTAGTATGCACATAAAATTCTTGGTCATACCAGGGGTTGGTATTTCAGAATCTTAACTCTGGATTTCAATGTCTAAGAAACAGTTCCCTTTGAACAATCTTAATATTTCTTAGTATCATCACCCACTTTCTGGTTATACATTACTTTATGTACATAGTCCAATGACTACATATAATATAAAAGGATGAGTATTCCCTAACTCCACCATAGGTATTTGCATGATAATGATGATGGTGAGAAGGATGATGATGATGATGTTTGTCCTTCCTTCTCTAAGAGCATGAAATCAGGGGTGATACCATGACATTCACATGAATCAGATTTAAGTGAGGGGGTGCTGTGCTAAGTCACCAGTCTCATTTTCTCCTCTGGAGTCATCTGGGTCCAGTGGCCAGATATGAATCAAGATGATTAGAGACAGTCATGGATGTGAAGCAACGAGGGTTAAGTGACCCAGCCAAGGTCACATACCTAATAAGTATCTGAGACTGAATTTGAACTCAGATCCTCCTGACTTCAGAGTCAGTGCTCTATCCAATGTGCAATCTAGCATGCAAAGCAGTTTACAATTAAATAAGGGAAAGAGAAGTTTCCTTTTCCTTTGATAGATTCACTCCTATGACCACAGACCTCATTTCACAAGAGATACTGGAATGAAATGTCTATTATATGGAGAAAGAGAGATGTATATTTAGTTCCTTAGCATTGGTTTAGCATAAAAATAGGTATTTTAAAGGCAATAAGAAGCATACACTGAAGTCCTTCTCGGCTGCTTCAGTAGTAAAGTGAGGCTGTGTTCTTGAAGGTTAAGCCACTGTACCACAAGTTCTGTAGGGGCTACTACACTGGAAAGTCTTGCTTGGAGATAGAAGAGTCTCTAAAGACTCTTCTGACTAAGTTCTGGGAGTGACTCATTGTGAGAAGATTGGTCATCAAGTGATATTGGGTTTTTTCAATCCATCGCTTTTCTACACATTAATCAAAGAATGGATGTGTTATGGTCCATGAAAGGAAGGTGTGTCCACTAAACAGAGAATCATGCTGATATCTACATACTTGTGCAATGCTTTCAAGCTTTTCTTTATATTTCTGATGAACTGTTTCATTTACATAAAATTGTGGAAGCCGAATCATGGACCTAGGATGAGTCCTATCTAGTTCAATCCTAAACAGGAATGACATTAAACCTAAACCATTCCATAAAAATAATCAACTCCCTCGTGTCTTGGCATCTTTATTGCCTAGCCCAGCACTTAGTCCATATTTAATAAATGCTTATTGATTGCTTGATTACCATAAAACTGATATAGATAGAAACTAGTCTGTTTTTTTCTTTAGCACCAATAACTATGGCTATGTATACTCTAAAGATTGTGAATTCATGCATATTATGAAATGTTTCCCCCTGCATTATAGTAATGGCAAAATGTAAGGAACTCAAATATGGTTATCATCTTTTATATTATAGATAACAAACTAAAACCCTAGAAGAAACTATTCCTTAAATATGCACCCAGAGATAGTGGCAATGCTCATCTTACTTGATATTTACTAGAATATTCATGACTTGTGAAAATAATTTGACATACAATCTGAAAGTCTTTCATCTCAAGAGTGTAAAGAACAATCTGTTACTCTTTCAGGTACATTTTTATAAAATTATAAGAAACTAATTTATGAAGGAACCAGATTTTATTCTTGAGTCCACCTTGCTTTAAACTTAGTTGTCGTAGCACCTGAAGCAAAAAATACCATGTCTACAGGATCTTTAATAGATATTAGTCAATCAAGAAGCATTTACTAAGCACCTATTTGCCTAGCACTGTGCTATATAAGATGATATTGATTTTAATCCAATAATGCCTATTCCTATTGGTGCCCCACCAAAAGACCTTACCCCTTATTTCACTATTTAGTGCCTCAAACAAATTTGTAGATCCCTTCTGTGAACTGATTTATTTAAAACTGCCTGGAATTTATTTTCCCAAGAAGTAAAAAGAGCTCTTTCAGTATTGATTCTCTTTACATCAACAAAGATTCTCTTCACATCAACAAAGATTCTCTTCCTACATTATTAGACAAAGGATGAATTTTTGTGCAACTAGAGCAAGGGGTTCTTAACATTCCTTGTATTATAGGACCCCCCCCAATTTTCAACCCCTAACAGTCTGAGAAGGCCTATGGGACCCTTTTCAAAATAATTATTAAATTCATAATTGAAGGAGATACTGACGTTTAATCGGGGTTTAGTGAAAAAAAAAAGGGGTGTAATTTTTTGCCCAATTCAAGGATCCTCTGGAATCTATTCACTTTTGTGGGGAGAAGAGGAAAATTTTGCAACCCAGGCTAAGAACCCCAGAACTAATGAATTTAAGTAAATTTATCTGAATTTAACTATATTAACCAACTATTTTATCAACTTCTATAAAGCTAACAATGTGGTTTTTGACCTTTAAGGGATAGGTATGCACAGTACCCATATTACCTTCCTCCTGAGATTGCTGGGAAGAAGCCTTTGTTGATCTTAGAGCCCTTACAACTCATTCTTATAAATGTGAAATGGTTCCTGCCTAAAGAAGCATCTCACCTACTTATATTTACTATAAATTAAAATAGCAGCACATCGGACAATTTCTCCAATCTAGAAACATAGCTTCAGCTTTGAATCCCTTGATTAGTCAACCAGTTCCATCTTTTTCCTTTGTAAACAGCCTCTCATTTCTTTCTCTTTCTGTTTATACCTACAACCAGAGTATAGGATACAGGACACTTCTAACACAAACCTCCCAGCTCTTCTCCTTGTCCCCATTCTTTCCCCTATCCAACCCCATCCTGCACTCAGTCTCCAGAATTGTCTTCCTAAAACTCCATATTCATTACTCTTCTCTACAAGATCACTAGTGGCTCTCTGCAGCCAAGGGAAGATGACATCAGTCCAGCATTGTAGGTCTTCCATTTCCTGATTACTTTCTTCTTTGCTCTCACCACTCTAGTCCCCATGCAAAATGCCAATCTTTTTTCCTACCTCATCCAGTTCTTTACCATTCTTCAAGGCCTGCTTATATTCCATTTTTATCCTTGAAGCCTTCCTTGAACCCTGACCTTGTTTAACACTTGTTTTGTCCTTATACTGTTATGTCTAGTTAATTTTAACTATATATTATACTGTATTAACTATTCATTTTACTTTTTCTATATTATATTTAACTGTGTATTCGTAATCTATAGCACTTGTTTTGTACTGACCTAATTTTCCAATGAGATAAGTCCTCTAAGGATAAAGACTATGTATAACACTTTAAAAAATCTTTTACAACTATCATATCCCAACACTTGCTAGTTATGGGACACAGAGAAACACTTACTCTTTGAGTATCCCTTTCATCATCTGTAAAATAGGATAATGCTTATATTTACCACACTACCTTAAAATAGTATTTATCACCATTAGATGAAATGGAACAAGATTAACTTGAATGTGAGTGCTAGGAAACAGTGGCAAACAAGAATAGACAAACAGAATGAAACCAGATTATGAATGGACTTTGAAGCTGGGCAACTGAGTTTAAGATTTCTCTCACTTAAATAGTCATTTCTTCTATTCACTCAACTTTTTTTCCCCTATGTAAAGAAAAAATACAAAGAATAAGTTGCTCAAGAATTCATTTTGGGGAAGGCTAGGTGTTACAGTGGATAGAGCACCGGCCCTGGAGTCAGGAGCACCTGAGTTCAAATTCGGTCTCAGACACTTAATAATTACCTAGCCGTGTGGCCTTGGGCAAGCCACTTAACCCCATTGCCTTGAAAAATCCTAAAAAAAAAAATTCATTTTGGTTTGGTCATTTCTACTATATTCTTCCATTCTAGCCTTTATGACTGAAATCCAGTTATTTCAAAAGATTCTATCCACAGTAAAAGAAACATAACCACATTTATAATGCTTTCTACTTCTAGAGTGGACAACCTAGATCAGAAGATTCCAACACCCTTCTTATATTGTTGACCCTTACCTTTGGCAGTAAGCCTAGGGACCCCTTATCAAAATGTTTTTAAATGCACAAAATAAAATCTATAGAATTACAAATAAAAACTATTACATTGAAATATTTTTTTAAAAAAGTTCTCAGATCTGAGTCAAGGATTCCTGTTTTGAGATAAAGCCAAGAAAGGTAACTAAAGATGCTAGTTCTTTACTAAAGCTCCAATAAAGTCTGATTGTTATACCTCACCTTGGCATGGAGATCTCCCTGAGTTCTAGACAGCTTTGTCAAGTCAAACCAACCTGAAAAGATCTATAGTATAGGTCTGGTGATAAATTGGACATCTACTGTTAAGCGAGATCTGAAAAAGTTCAGCACCACAGTGCTGATAGCTACTGCTGATGCTCACAATAGAAACTATTTCTCTCTTTACCTATTTCTCCTGTCTACCCTAAGAAGTCTGTGTACCAAAGAACATAAAAAAGTCTTAAGAAAGGAGAATGGAATTTCCAGGGGGTACAAGGAAAGTTGTGGGGTTAGTGGAAGAAACAGAACTTTCTGAAGTAGCATTAGTCATTAGGACCATTACTGACCTTTGACTACTTTGAGAAATATTCAACGTAAAAGATTGTGGTTCCTTTACATAAAGACAATCATTTAAATTATTAGTTCAACTCTCAGACTATTTTTTGAACTGACAGTTCTATTCTGTAGGGTTAGACCCTTCAAACAATGTTGGAAATTTTTAGTTCATATGATGGGATCTCTCTAACTTGTGCCCTGAAGAATTTACTCATTAGACATTCTAAGGCAATGGGTCTTCAAAGTACCACCAGGTCTTATTAAGAAACAGTCCCTCCTTTATTATAACAGTAAAATCTGAGAACTTTCACAGTAAATTCTCTTGCCCATAATTTCCAGGGTCCCTTATGGTTCTAGCTCTGTGATCCTCTGATCTTCCATGCCATGTGGGAACAAACAAAGCAAGACTAGCTTTAAATGAAATAGTGACAGTAAGAGTAGGACAACCTTAAAACTAAGACTAGCTGGATTTAAATCCTGCCTTTGAAATATACTGACCATGTAGCCTAAGGCAAGTCACTAAATCACTCAGGCAATTCTCTAAAAACAGATGTTGCAGAAGATATTTATTTACTTATGAGTTCCCAAACCAAGAAATCACAAGTCCAGTCCTTATACATGTCTATAGGGATCGTGTTTTTGAAAATACAATCCGGAATCACAGAGTATGTAAAAAGGTTGTTCAGAAAAGGGCAGCAGTAGATACCATGCATTACATAGGTGAAACTATATGTATGTGTATATTTATACATATATAAGTGCACATATACACATATACTCCCACATTGACTTGAATGCATTATTTACAGGTATGGTCTAATCCTAACCCACCTAGTGTTGTCATAAAGTAAATTGTAGCCAAAAGTTTATTTAGCTTTTATAACCCGATCACATTGCACTATCACAAACCCAGTTGGAGCAGTCACGGGTTACTGATGTAGCATAGTCTACTAGATAAAAGTCAAAAAGTGGGAGGCTAAGGATCTTAATACTAACAAATCACAGAACCTTTTATCCAATTTAATACTTACAATACCTTATAAAAAAAGCCAAAGCAGTAATTACTTTTATTTTACATATAAAAAAACAGAAGCAGCAAAATCAGAGAGTAAGTTAATGTACTATCAGTCCATCTCTGAATCTTTGTACTGGCTGGCTGTCCATAATGACTGGAATATTCTCCTCACCTCCACCTCACAGAATTCCTTGCTTCCTTCTATCTGGCAGGGGTCCTTCACTTTTTTTGTGAAGTCTGCTGAAGCCCATGAACTCCCTCTCACCATAATGTTTTTAAACAATTGAAGGAAATACAGAGATCAGTGAAAATAATAGTATATTTTTTCACTTCCAAGTTTACAGATTCCCTGCACTTTATTCATGGAATTCAGAATAACAACCCTTGCTTTGGATTCATCTCAAGTACTATGTTATAATCAGTAGGTTAAAAAAAATTATTTGTTAAGTGCCTATTAAAGTCTAAACAGCCTTTCCTGATCTTCTCTAGGAGCTAGTGCCCTCCATCCCTAAACTACTTTGCATTCTTATCTCTTTTTTTTTCCCTATCCCTTCCTCTTTCTGGAGACAGGAAGGGATAGGGGGAAAAAAGAGTTAGGCTTAGACCTACCTATATTAGACCATACCTGTAAATAACGCATTCAAGTCAATGTGGGAGTATATGTGTATAAATGCATTTATTTATGTATAAATATACACATACATATAGTTTCACCTATGTAATGCACGGTGTATACTGCTGCCCTTTTCCTGAACAACTTTTACATACACTGTGATTAGAGACTGTATTTTAGAAAGCATGATCACTATAGACATAGGTATAAGGACTAGACATAGGTATAAGGACTGGACTTGTGATTTCTTAGTTTGGGAACTCATAAGTAAGGAAATCTCTTCTGCAACATCTATTTAAAGGGGAACTGGTTGACTAATCAAGGGATTCAAAGCTGGAACTATGTTTCTAGATTGGAGAAATAATTGTCTGATGTGCTACTATAGTAAAAAACATGTTCTCCCTTTCTTTAGTGTAGGTATGTACACATGTACGTATACACACACACACACACACACAAACAAACACACAATGTGTTGTCTCCTCTAACAGAACAAAAGCTCCTTGAATTCAGCGACTGTCTGTTTTCCCAGTTTCCCACACTGTTTGGCATATAGTAGATACTTCATAAATGCCTGCTGACTTGAAAATAGGAAAGAGTACAAGTTTCCTAACCAATTCTCTTTCTATTATACAGTGCTTGTGTTAATTGATCTGAAGATAAAATGAAGTCTTAGATGTGAAAGCACTTTGAGAAAGGTTAAATCATCATTTACCTCACTCTAAGGTCTACTCTGATGCAGAGTAGATGCTTAATAAATATTTTTGATTGATGGATAGAGTTGCTGGCCTTAGAATCAGGAAGACTTGGATTCAAATTCTCTTCTGACATTAGCTGTATGACCACCAGCAAGTCATTTAATCCTTTTGGCAACTTTCTGACTAGATTTTTTAAAAATTTACTTAAGGCAATGGGGTTGAGTGACTTGCCCAAGGTAACACAGCTAGGAAATTGTTAAGCATCTGAGGCCGCATTTGAACTCAAGTCCTCCTGACTCTAGGGCCAGTGCTCCATGTACTGTGCCACTTAGCTGCCCCTCTCTAAGTAGAAATTAAAGAGGGATAGCTTTATATAACAAAAGGAGGATGCTCCTATGTGAGTATTGCCTTAAATAAAACCCTACACTAATCAGGTTGCCATATGCATTTTGTCCCTCAATCATTATGGTATCAGTCACAAAACAGAGGATTCAGAAGTCTGAATTGATGCTACTGAATAACATGAAAACTAAAAAAAAATATATTTTTGTTCCACTCACACTTCCCTGAAATGAAAAAAATTTAAAAAGCAAGAAACACATCCCTTGTAATTTTGGATGTTTCATTTGTGTGAGTTAGTCTAGTACAGGCTTATCAAGCTGTGAGGTGTGACTCACAGGTGAGGCATGAGGAAGCATTAACTAAAGGACTGGTTTTTTCCTTATAAACTTGGTGGTTTTCAGAATATGGCTAAGGAGAAAATATTCAGATACAACATAGCACTGCTTCTTAAGCTGTTCCTTCTAGGTGCCTGAATACAATATGTATTAGAAAGCATATGTTAATCTGAAAAAACTTTGATAAAAAAATTGATGAAAGGATCCTTTGGATGAATATGACTGAAGAAACTGAGACACTTTAATCATGATAATGCTCTAAAGTGAAGCTTCAATTAGGCAATTTCCTTTGGAAGGGCTAGTTATGGTTTCAGTGTACTGGAACTTATTCTTAATTCTAAAGAACTTACAATGATCACTGAATTGTCTTCTAAATCTTATATATTGCAATAATTTATCCCATCAGAATTAACTCAATTTCAGGATCCCATTATGTCTTGACATTCCGTATCACTGCCTGAGGATGAAAAATGATATATTAAAAATTGAGACTAAAAGCCAGGATTTCAACATGTCTAAGACCAAATTCAACTATCTTCCTAGACTCAACCCTAGCCCTTACTTCCCTATTTCTGTCAAGATATTCATTATTTTTCTAGTCACCCAGTGATTAGAATCAAGAGTCACTCTTGACTCTTCATTCTCTCTCATCTCCCTTGTCCAAATATTTCCAAGTCTTATGTAATTCTACCTTTATAACATTATTGATAGCTGTTCCATTCTCTTAACTCACATCACTACTACCCTAATTTAGTCCTTCACCACCATTCATCTCAACAATATTGCAAAGATTGCCTGGTTGTTCTCCCTACATCCATTTTCTCCTCTCTTCTATCCATCATTCACATATCTGACAAATATGTATTCTTTGATCGTGGGTCTGACTACGTTGTTCCTCCTACTGAAGAAGTTTTACTGACTCCCTATTGCTTCGGAATAAGAAACACCTCTATTTGGCATTTGAAGCCAACCTTTCCCTTACGTGTTTTGCATTAGAGCCAAACTCATCTATTTGCCAATCCTCACACAATTGATTCCATCTTCTTAACAACTCTGACTTAGTTCTTCTCAGCAGTACAATGATCCCCAGACAATTCAAATGAACTCATGATGAAAAATGCTATCCAACACCAGAGAAAGAATCAATGGAGTCTGAATGTAGTTTGAAATATACTTTTTTACTTTATTTTTTCATGTTTTTTTTCTTTTGGTCTTTTCCCTTCTTTTACAATATAATATGGAAATGTTTTACATGACTGCACATATATAAAATATAATCAAATTGTTTATTATCTTAGGGAAGAGGTGGGTGAAGAAGGGAGGAAGAAAATTTAGAATGCAAAATAAAAGAATTGTTAAAATTTGTTTTTACATATAAATTGGAAAAAACCAAAATACTATTTAAAGAAAAAGATGGGGCGGTTAGGTGGAGCAGTGGATAAAGTACCCACCCTGGAGTCAGGAGTACCTGGGTTTAAATCCCATCTCAAACACTTTAGTAATTACCTAGCTGTGTGGCCTTGGGCAAGCCACTTAACCCCATTTGCCTTGCAAAAAAAAAAAAAAAAAAGAAAGAAAGAAAGAAAGAAAAAGACATTCTATCTTCCTCCCTCAATGTCACGGTAGACACTTTCCCATTCTTGAAATGCCCCCCCCCCCCCCCCTTATTTCACCTCTCGGAAATTCTATTTCCCTTCAGTTCAGGTGCTACCAACTACAGGGTGCCTTTCTTAATTACCTTAGTAATTGCCTCCACCTTTCTACTGGTAATGACTTTATATAATTTTATATGTATCTATTACATATATCTATATATGTATATAATAATATAATCTATATTAGCATGTATCTCTTATACTCACATTTCTGTGAACATGCTGTATTCCCCTCCCCTCAGAAAACTATAAATTTCCAGCATATAAAAATGAGTGCCTGATAGGCATTTAATGAATATTCACTAAAATATTTTATAGCAATAGGCATATACATTCATGTGCACATAGAGATATTTTAATGCTTTCTGACCCTTAGCATGTTTATCATCTCATGATTTTATGACCTCTATGCAGATGGCTCAAATTTCTATCTCCCCTTCAGTCTTTTTAAATACCTGCTGGAAGTCACCAAATTTGATATATCTTAAACAGAAATGATATTCTACTCCCTTGCCCCAAAACTTGTCCTTTCTCCCAAGTTCTTTATTTCTATTAATGATACCACTATCCTCCAAGTCATCTGTGTTCCCTGTCCATCTGTATCATCACTAATGATGTCTTTTTGATTCTACCTGAGTGATCTCTGTCCCATCTATTATCACCTGTCCACTCATCCAGGGCTTTGTCACCTCTAGTCAGTGCTACTGTAATGATCTGTTATTTCTGTCTCTAATCTCTTTCCCTTTTTCAATTTCCAGAATTATAGAACTACTCTATCTTAATTCTCGACTCAAGAACTTCAGTGGCTGCCTACTGCCTAGCAAAATATAGATTTATTTTGAGATACAGGTATTAAATATATATATATATATATATAGTATATATGCATATACTATATATATATATATATATATATATATATATATACATACATAGGCACACTACTGTGCCACCTGGTCTGATATAAATTCTTATTCCTTTTCCTCCCCATTTCTCCCTTTGTCTAAACTCCTCATCTACTTTGTGACAACTCCACTATGTCCCTGTAATTTCTTTGATGGCAGAATCTATCTCAGTTCATCTAATGATATACCAGTCTAGGGTCTTTACAATGTTACACACACACACACACACACACACACACACACATATGTATATATATGAAAAATGTGTCACAGTACACATAAAAGAATTTAGACCCAAAAGACATAGGCTGAAATCCCCACTGTTGAGGTATCAGTTTCCTCTCAGTGAGATGAGAGCTATTTAAAGGCATTTTCAACTTAAATCCAAGCATCCCAAAATTATGAAATGCTCATTATTTTTGGTAAATATATATTTAGTACCATTACTATGCTGCATTTGCTCTCTAAGCCTATAAAGGTACAGAAGAAGCATTCACCTGCATGGATAGAGGGAATTTCTGCCTTTGATCTCTCCCTTTTCCAAACTGCCAAACTTGTAGAACTAATCTATTTTAATTCTTGATTCAAAACTTCAGTGGTTGCCTCCTCCCTAGCAAAATATATCTCTTTATCTTGTTCCACAAAATTCTACACAATATGGTCCTAACCTAACTTTTCAGCCATATCTCACAAACAAATCCACTTCCAAGAGTTCCCTAAATCAATGAAATCACAGGGCCAGTCACTATCATTATATTTTTTCTGACATTTTAAAAAACAGGTTAGATGGTTTACTTTTCCTACATTATGTCTGTCATTTTACTTAATGCATCACAGCAGCAATGTTTTGATGACTCAAAACATAACTAAACTGCTTCCCCTAATCACTATCACAAGTGACCTATGCATCTCCCATTCTGAAGGTGGAGTCAACACTATAATGGAGCCAACACTGTGATCATAGATTTTGGTTTTGGAAGGTCCTTAGAAAAACATCCTGTCCAACCTCTTCATTATAAGGATTATCCAGCTTTTAAAGATTTCTAATAAAAGGATATTTATAAAATATCTCTAGAACTATTTAATTGCCTTATCAGTTCTTTCATAGTTCTCTTAACCTTCATCAAAGTTCACCAGAAAAAGAGAAGACTTACTAATGCTACTGCTAGTTTATATACTCAATAGACACAATTAAAAGACAAACATCTAAGAAAACCACTCCAGTATATTTGCCATGAAAACTCTACATTGAGTCAGATATCCTAAAAATATCTATTTAAAGTATACTATACAAAATTCTTTTTGCCTCTTGTTTATGAGCATACATAAAAACACCCTTTCCAGCATGTGACTAGTACATATTAGTCTTCTAATACCAGCAGTTTCATAAAAGAATATTTTCTTTCTCTGGATTCAATAGTACAAATGCTGCTGTACCTAGATGCTAATACATTATGGAAAAATAAAATGTGATATTTACTCAACTGTTTGTATAGATTTTTAAGGACAAAATAATTTTTAAATAATTGGGATACTATTTAAAGTTTAGAAAAATGCAGTAAAATTAAAATTGAACTCATTTTAATCAATCTTATGTTTAAAGTATTTAGCTACTTAAAGCACTTCAAAGAACTTAAAATTCTGGACAATAGAGAATTTTGGAAATTCTTTGAATTTTTAAAATTTTGTATTTACTTTAACAGAATTATGATAAAATATTTACTATAGAATTTCTCTTATGATCAAGGTAAACTGAGAGACAGTGGACTAAAAATGATCAATTTATTAGGCTAGCAGTAACCAATAAATTAGGTCAATGACATCTCTCAATAACTAAAGACACTGAAATAGAGCTCATCAGCTTTCATATAGTTTGGGGGAGTACAGAGTTAGGTAAAAGAGGAGACGATATGTAGAAGCCATCATGGGATGAAGAAAATAGACTAGTGATTACCCCTCTTTGACAACTAAGGAATGTTAATTGTTTTATTGGGTTCAAGCAAATCTTGCAGACCTTGGTTGAAGATCTGAGTTACAAGACACCTGATGCCTACAAGAGTTTGTTAAGGGGATCAGACCCTCCTTAATTATACAACAGGCAAGGATGGATAATATACTTCGGGTCTGATAAGCTAACTTGTGATTTTAAGTTAATTTGAAGGAAAAGATGACTCAATAAAATTAATACTGCATAAAATCAGTGAAATCCAGTTTTTTATAATATAAATCCATTAATTTTGATTTTCTCACTCCTAAAATTAATTTATCATATAACTTTGAGATAAATCTATCAATGACAAAATAAACACATGATTTTTCCTGTGGCAAAAATAAAACAGTATAAATGGATATCCATCAACTAGGTGATAGGTAAACAAATCATGTGTGTGAAAGTAAAAGAACATTATGATACTAAATATCATAATGCATGAGAAATTCAAATAAACCTGGAAAATTTTATTCAGATTAATAAATGACAAAGAGAGCTAAGAAGGTGCACAATGGTCATAAGGCTATAAAGGAAAGCAATAAAAAAAATCACAATGTTGATGAGTGCAATGATTGTGATGTCAGAAGACATGATAAGGAAAAAATTCTTTCATAAAGAAGAATATGATAGATGTGGAATAAAGCATATATTATTCATGGATACTCAATCAGTTGGTTGTGCTTAACTGTACTCTATTGAAAATTGAGGGTTTTGTTGGAATGGGCATTATTAGGAAGTGTCAGTAATGTAAAAAAGCAATAATTTTTTTAATGGGTATATTAATTCTTTTTTTAAAAAGAGGACTAGACTCAATCTGTCATACTTTAAAATAAAATAACCAAAGGAAGATCTCTTCTGTTGCTGTAGTTTCTCAAGTGATAGATCAAAATTGCCTGAGGTATAATCAATATTATTTATAATCAAAATATCCAATCAAATTGAATATCCACTCAATCAGAGTTTAGTGGGGAAATGGCTATATCTTCTACTTTATTTTTCTTTCCAAGACAAACTAAAATCCCTATGAAGAACAAATTTGCAGTGAGATGATAAATGAATTGTTAAGGTTGATGGGATGTTATAGTTATGACAAATGATTTTCACTTGAACTTTGTTTAATATTTATCATCTACAATATTTTGATTTATAATATAGTGGAATTAGTGGGATGGTTTGATTTTTGGAATCACAATCAGGAGACCTAGATTCAAATACTTATACCTGAGTCTTCATAAACAAATAATCATCTATTACACTGAACCTCCCTTTCCTCAGGTCTAAAATGAGGAAAATATATTAACAACAAACCTCACGTGATTATTGAGAAGTTAGTTATTTGTAAACCTTAAGGCAAAAATATAAATTTTTTTATTAAAAGGAAAATGTAGAGAGATAAGCAACTCCATCTTTATAAGTAGTTTATAAATATCATCTTTATTCATGTTCCATGTTTAATTTGTAGCCTGATGAATAAACCTATGATGGCCCATTGTCCAATTTTTATGTACAAAAGATATTAAAGCATGCCTTAGAATAACAGGCCAAAATAGTCCTTGACATAATGTTAAAGTATTAACACTGGAATTATATAATTCTTTAATTTCGCAAATTACCTAAAAGTACTCTTTTCTTTTCATGATCTACAAATTATAAATATTCTCCTTGTTTTTTTATGTTACTGTTTTTTCCTTAATTGGTCTTACATATTTCACATTTTGAACATATTGGATAAAATATTTATTCTACTTATACTTTTCTACCACTTCAGGAAATTATAAATGCAAAAATATATTTAAGACTTCACTCCTAAGCACTTTTCAAAATCTCCTGACTCTTATCTTAATTTGCTATGTTTTAGGTATTCCTTTAAAAAGCATTTTCCCTTTTCATGGTAGTCTAATTTGTATCCTTCCCCCCCCCCCAACAACTACAATTTTGGGTGAAATGTCCTCTTATTACTCCCAAATAAGAGCATGAATAGTTCAGTCCTGACTAAATAAATGGGGACACACACTGTAGTTTCTCCTTTTCTTTAATTCATAGCTGTATACAGCTCTTGAATGTGGGGGGGGGGACGAAAAAAGTCAACGCAACATTTCAGAAATGAAAATTTTTCATGTAAGGGGCTTTTATTAATAGGTAATTCATATACATTTTTATTAAATCTTACTAGATGTAAATGAGAATATGAAATATGTCTTCATAATTGTAAAGATTCCTGTTAAAATACATAAACAAAAAATAGTGTGTAGCTACAATAGTATTTCAAATTTGATGATGTTAGGAGCTATATGAATACACAGAGGCAAACATTTGTGAACTGTAAGCCTTTCTTCAGCACACTTTAAAAATTAGCCTCACAACACCCCTGTGAGGTAGGGGATTATTGATCATTTTAATTTTACAGGGGGAAAATGTTAACACAGGAGGATCTTTTTACACAGGGAAAAACATTCTTCAAACCATTATCTTTGACAAAACTCACACATCCATTAAATTCTAATGAAGCTATCCAAAAGGGTAATTAACTTGATAATTAAGGTATTAAAAACATATTATTCTCCCTTATGAAAAGACTCCTTGTTCAGTGGTTAAATGGGAGCTTTCTATAAATTTGGTTAAGTAATGCTACTTTTTCAAAAGCCACAAAGGATATGACAAATTCTTATATGTTGCAAAGTACTTTGAATAGAAAACAGAACAATGATCACCTAAACAACCTGGGGCTTTTGTAAGAGCTTATGCTGTTAGTCATATTCTTTGAAAATGCTTCTTGATTCTTCTTTGAATTATGGCCTGTGATGCTTCTGGCCTTTCAAGTTTTCATTCTTAATTACTTCTTTTAATGCATGGGCAGCTTGCATCTTGCACAGGGATTTTAAATTCTTCGGCATCAGAGGAGAGCAGCATCTTCATATGCTGAAAACTAGAATTTAGATATTCTAGGTGACATCTGGCAAACTCCACGAGCATGGGATATTTACCAAGAGGTCATTCCAGATCACTGGCAACAGGGCCAAATCAATTCTAAAAAAAAACAATTCTTTTTTGAATTTATAAAGTGTTCACCAATGGAATAAGATATAAGTTCCTATAACGTCTTGAAAAAAAATGAGAAATTTGTTCAGGTAGAAGATCACTCTTTACTGGAAGGATAAGCATCAGGGCCCAGGAGGATATAAATGTAGAAACTTGATGTGTAATTATTTGGATGGAGAGAAAAAAAAAGACATAATGGACTTTCGATATTCACAAGTGTAGGAAAGTTGTTTGACAGACTCTTAAAAAAAGTTAAAGATATTCAGAATATAAGAAGTAGTCTATGGTAGTAGACAGAATTCTAGATTTGGAGCCTGGAAAATCTACCATAATGGTAGCAATGACCATTTTGAGCCTTTTTTTCCCCCAGGGATAATAGTCCCTACCTCACAGCTTTGTGAAATATTAATGAGATAAGGTACCTAAAGTAATTTGTAAACTTTAAAATTGTATATAGATGTCTGATCATTACTACAAAAACACAAAACACTGACTCAATAAGCAATCATTCTAATGAGAGGTATTTAAATATAATTTTGTTCACCCTCAGTTTCCCAAAGAAGTGGTTTGGATGTAACTCCTAAACTGCAGTTGTTTTCCTGGACATAAAAGAAACATTTTTTACCCCCTGATGAATATCAAATATCCCTTGATGGAAGGAAGGGAGGAGTACCAAAAAAAAAATTGCATCTCCTGCTATATAAACTGGAATCTAGCATTTGGAGACAACTAAACCTTGAGGAATTCACTATTAATTGGTATTTTGATTTTAAAGTTGATTTGCAACTGAATTGGATGAATTAAACTTATTTTGAAAGATTAAAGTACTTTAGGAGCATTAGATTTATGATTTAATGTTACAAAATCCTAATGCTGCATTTTCTTTTTTAGAGGCAATTATAATAAATAAAATTTAGCTTAGTGAATCTTTGGTCATTGTTGCCTCTGAAAAATCCAATTCTCAAGATGGAGAATGATGCTTCCTTGTCTTACAAGGTGAAATCTCATTGGTCAGGAACTAGCTTTTTAAAAAAAATGTATGAGGGGGCAGTTAGGTGGCATAGTGGATAGAGTACCTGTCCTGGAGTAAGGAGGACCTGAGTTCAAATCCAGTCTCAGATCCTTAATACTTACTAAAGCTGTATGACCTTGGGCAAGTCACTTAAACCCCATTGCCTTGCCAAAACAACCCCCCCCCAAATAACACACCAACCAAATAAATGATTGAGTTTGTTTCTAAAGAATCTCATGATTCACTGTTTTTTTTCATTTACAACTCCACAATAATTTAAATCCTACATATAAAGTTAAAACAAAATCTCTTGAAGGGTAGTGTTACCAGGATGAAATAAAATAATCTAGAAGATGATGATAATAAGAATAAGAATCATATTTATAAAATACCTACTATGTGCCAAGCAGTATGCTAGGACCTGTACAAATACTATCTTGTTTGATTCTCAAAACAATCCAACAAGATAGGGCTAAGGGATAATTCAAACTTCATTTGCTTTTAATCTCAATAACTCTCTCTAAAGTGTTTTTGGAGAAATGAGCTGACATAATTCTCACATTGTCTGTATAGGCAGACTATTTAAAATTTTATTAAATACTTTAAAGTCAAACATGCAAGTATGTGGAAAGTCAATTTTATTCCTAAAGAAACAATTAACAGAAAATTTTGTCTTATGGTAGAACAAACTAGGTGGCAAATTTTTAATTAAAGAATTATACAGGGGCGGCTAGGTGGCATAGTGGATAAAGCACCGGCCTTGGAGTCAGGAGTACCTGGGTTCAAATCCGGTCTCAGACACTTAATAATTACCTAGCTGTGTGGCCTTGGGCAAGCCACTTAACCCCATTTGCCTTGCAAAAAAAAAAAAAGAATTATACACCCTTATTTATCACTTAAAATGTTCTCACCAATATGCTATAATATAATTAGATAAAACAGAAAATGTTTAGCTGATGTTTCTTATTATAAGGCTGGTTAAGGACCAATTAACTCACTTGAAAAAACAAAGTAAAATTCAAATTTTATATTTGTTAATATTTAAGAAATATCACAATAACCTTTTAGTTTCAAGATAAGAAATAATGGCTAGAATTCATAAAATAAGTCTTGTTTCTCTCTGTCTCTGTCACTCACACACACACACACACACACACACACACCCCCTCTTTTCTTTCTCTTTCTCTCCTTGCTCCCACTGACTTTCATTTATTCATATAAGAGTCCTTTCAAATAAGTTGAATAGATTAGATATGGAAAGGAGGAAAAGATGTTTTATTTGGAGAAGGAAAACTGACACTCAATGAAATTCAATTTAAATTACTTCTTCCAATTTAAAAAAAAAAATTACAATTGGGAACTGGAATTTTAGTAAACAAGTTCTTTAGAAGACATTGCCAAATATTTCCCCAGGGGGGAGAAAAGAAACAGCGAACATAAGGAAAGCATATAACTATATTTGGAAAATCACAAATTTCAAAAACTATCTCTACAGAGAAATGAAAAAATGAACTCAGTTGATGTATGGGACATTTCAATGACTATAGCATGAGGAAGACATCTACTAAACTAAGAGAATGATTTTAGTTTATGTAATATACTAAGATTTTATTAGAAAATTTCTGGGAATATTTTTTCTTTCTAATTGTACAACTTGTCCCTTTTAATTTCTATAGTAAAACATACTCATTTTATAGCTGAGCCAAACACACCTGAGAATCCATATTAAAGTCATAAGGCAAAGCCATGGCAGAAGTGTAATTTAAATGTGAGATTAAATGAACTGGATTTTTTCCAAGTACTAATTACTTCTTCATATCTATTGTACCACTCTGGAAAGCAAAGCCATTTTCTTCTGGATTTCAAAGGTATCTAGTCTGCCAAATTTAGAATCTTCTTGACCTGCAGTGTTGTATTAGGTTTTTTGCTTTTTTCTCTTTTGATGTATCCTTGGAAGTTCATCCCAACTGCCATCTTAAGGAAACCAATGGTGATTTCCTGGAATGTTAATGACTTCCTCCAATATGGGAAATTACTTTGTATATAGTTTGAATTTAATTTTCTATGTATACTTCCTCAATAGGATATAATTTCTCCAAGAGAAATAACTTTCTTTTTTGCCTCCCCAGCTCCTAGCATATAACAGGCATTCAGTTAAAGCTTTGTCAGATATAGGATGAAGAAATTTTTCTAATGATTTTCCAGCTTTTAACTACTGATTTAGGCCAAGAAATCATCATGAAATTCATGTCTTTTAAGCTAATTATATTTGCATTAAATATATAGTGTACTTATTTATCCTCACATCACTTTATAATAGAACATTTTATGCTAACTAGAAAATGAAAATTAACAGGCATGTATTATTCACCTCAAAGTGAATTAAAGTAATTTTTAAAAGATAATAGCTAAAACTATACTTCGATGCTTAATATATCCAAGTAAAATAAAATAAGAACGAAAATTGGAATTTAAGGTTCCTTTTCAAATCCTGACTCGGTAATTTCCTTTGTGACCTTGGCCAAATTACTTTTTTAACCTCTCTGAGGGGATCTTGGTTTTCCTCATCTTTAAAATGAAGGAGCTGAACAAAATGATCTCTAAGGTCTCTTCATGATGATAATCTGTGATCTTATGATCAAAAGAACAATTTCTGGAGTTAAACTACTGTCATGCCTCAAAGCAAGAAAATGATCATTACCACAATATGGAAATAATTCTTCTTCATTTTTGTTCACAAAGAAATTACCTACTGTACCTATGGTTAAAAGAAAAATGTATCATTTAAAAAATAGATATAAGTGAATAGAGAGACAGTATGTGTGCATATAAAAAATCATAAAAGCTTGAATGTAATTCCCTGAACCTTATGAATAGTAAAAAATGTTGGTATTTTTAGAGTTACAACTGAAAAAGAACTACATATACATACTATTTGCATTATGAAGTTTCACCTCTTACCCTGAAAAATGGCAAAGATTACCAAAAAAGGTGTGTGTGTGGGGGGGGGGGGGGAGAAACACACATATATATATATATATATTTTTTTTTTTTTGTGTAGCTGTGAAATGGCTTAACCATCATAGATAATTCTTTGGGTGATAGTTTAAAATCATTCAAGAAGAATGATTGATGAGGCGGCTAGGTGGCGTAATGGATAAAGCACCAGCCTTGGAGTCAGGAGTACCTGGGTTCAAATCTGGTCTCAGACACTTAATAATTACCTAGCTGTGTGGCCTTGGGCAAGCCACTTAACCCCATTTGCCTTGCAAAAAAAAAAAAAAAAAACACCTAAAAAAAACCCCACCTAAAATCATTCAAGAAGAATGATTGAATTGTTCATACCTTCTGACCCAGTGATCTCAGTCTTGGGCACTTATCCCAAGGAAATCACAGAGAAGGCAAGGTTAAATAAATACCAAAATATTCACAACAGTACTCTTTATGGTAGTAAAGGGTTGAGATATGACTAAAAAAAATGGGAGATGTGAATGTAATAGAATTATTACTGTGAATAAAATGATGAAATGGTAAATTCAGAGAAACATGGGAAAGTTTATATAAACAGATAAAGAGCAAAATAAGCAAAATCAAAAGAATGCTATCAACAGAAAGAAGGGAAAGTTAAAGGAAACTGAACGGCGAGAAACTGATAAACTAATAATGGTTCCAGAAAATGGTTCGTAATAATAACTCCCTCCTCACAGAAGAGAACAATACAATGTCAGATTCAATTAATTGCTGAATCAGATAATTTTTGCTTGTTTTTATTTGTCATAAAGAAAGGTTACATCAGAGTATGGGTATGCTTTAATCAATGATTGAAGTAAAAATATTAATAATAAAATATTAAAAAAATTAAACAAAACCAAAATATATATTGTATCACAAGAGGATTGAGATGAATAATAATGTTTGTCCTTCATTTTTGAAGAAGACCACAGCATCAGGGAGGTGATGCCATGACAAGCATGTGAATTCGATTTGAGTGAGGAGAGGCTGTGCTAAATCAAATCACCAGTCTTACTTTCTCCTCCTGAATTATCTAGGTCCAATGGTCAGCTATGAATTAGGACAACTGGAGATTGCCCTAGATGTTAGGCAATCAGGGTTAAGTGATTTGTCCAAGGTCACACAAATGGTAAGTATCAAGTCTCTGAGGCTGGGTTTGAACTCCTGTTCTCCTGACTCCAAGGCCAATGTTCCATGCCATCATACTGATGGATAAATATAAATTTCTCAACTATTATGGGAACAATTTGAAACAATACACTATTGATAATGTACTATGTCATCTTCCTATGAAAGTGATGAAATTATTTTCTCCATATGCTACTAAATATTTTGGTATGTTGTTGTTCAGTCATATCTGACTCTTCATGTCCCCATTGGGGTTTTTCTTAGCAGAGATACTGGAGTGGTTTGCCATTTTCTTCTCCAGCTAATTTTACGGATGAAGAAACTAAATTAACAGTAAAGTGACTTATCCAAGGTCACACACTACTAAGAAGTATGGAAGACCACATGTGAACTCAGGAAGATGTATCTCTCTGATTCCTGACCTGGTGTCTTATGTACTATGGTGCTACCTAGTTGCCCTACTGAATATTTTAATAGGTATTTATACTTCATCACTCAAATCCTCTTGCAACTCTAAAAAATGAATTGAAGTAGGAAAGAAACAAGTTTTTAAAATGAAAGGCTTTATTGACAAGATTAAGGTCTTTTTACTTTATTTTACTCTCATTGCTTTTTTTAAAAAATCTTTGCAAGGCAATGGGGTTAAGTGACTAGTCCAAGGTCACACAGCTAGGTAATTATTAAGTATCTGAGGCCAAATTTGAACTTAGGTCTTCCTGACTCTAGAATGGTACTCTATCCACTGCGCCACCTAGCTGCCCCACTCTCACTGCTTTTAATTTAGATTTTATAAAGCTCCTTTACCAGTCTATGAGCTTCCAAGGGCCAGATTAGTTTTTTTTTTACTCATTTATAACTCTTTGTCACTCTCTATTATAAACTCTATAGCCTTGGTTATAAAGAATCTATAATTAAATCTTAATGACAAAAGCTTCTTAATGAAATGTCACAGTTCACATACTGCTAGTTTATTCATTTTTGTTGCAGTATGAGTATCATGGCAAAGGGTGTATTGAGTGTTGTAATATCTCAATGCAGAAACTGCCTCCCATTTAATACTAATAAAAATGGAAAAACTGGTGCCTTAACTGTATAAGAGTTAAAGCTTCACACTATAACCATTCTTCCACTCCTTGTTTAAATTAGAACAACAGAATTACATTTAATAATAACCTTAGGTAACAAAGTGGATGGTATTAACAATAAAATTTTTATTTTAAATTGCCCAAAGGACAATTAAATTAATAATTCTTCTCACAAAAACATTTAAATTGAATAATCCATTTATAAAGGAATAGATCTTTCAAAGTTCAACAAATGTGAAATTAACAAACCTCCTAAAAAATTATCTAGAATTATAGTGGAATGAAACCCATTCTATTTCAAAGCTGTTAGTAAAATTTTCATTGCATAGGACTAAAGCAAAATCAGTCTGCTAGCAAGGAAAACTTCTGTGCACATCCTTTAACAAACCCAAAGAAATATGTAGACTAGTATGGAAAGTAATTATTTTGCTTAGAGAATGGAATACACATGCAGCACCAACAAAATGCATAAAATTAAACAGCACCATCTGAAAACATACCGCATCTTGAGAGTTAAATATAAGAAGTGGTTAAAAGAACTTCTCTTCCACTGAGGAAATTAATCAAATTCTTATTAAAACTATCAATACAAAAATAACTTCCTGAATAGTTAATATATACTATTAAGCTTGTTCTAAATTCTTGAAATGTTATATGATAACAGCTTTTCAATCTACAATACTGTATATTTGAGGATCATAAAATTGTACTGAACAAATAAAATGGAAATAGTGACATTGCACATTAAAATGAAAGATAACAGCTAGGTTTACCACAAATTTTTACAACTCCAAGGTGTAAAAAATCAACTTCAAACTTAAAAAATTTTCCTCTGTTCAGAAATCTTTCAAAACAGGTTTTCCCCATAGCTTCAGAATATGCTCATGGTAGAGAATTAGCCCCTAGAAATTAAGACATAGCTCCTTAGTTCAATAATTGCTTAGTTTACTCAGCTAGTAAAATCAAAATTTCCTTGTAGATAATACTAGTGAGATGAACAATTGCTCAGATGATGGAGACCAAAGAATATATACTCCTGTTTTCATATGGTATTTAAGCAAAGGAAGTTAGACAGTAGACTTGATGGAAAGTCTGAGAAACAAATTAGTTAAGAATCTCTTTAACAAGCAAGCCAAACTATGTCAACTTAAAATCTTTCTAATTAAAAACTGTTTTGAAAAATATTAGAAATTTAGATAGATTGGAAGTCTACCTCCCCAAAAAGTAAGACATTGTTTCCCTCTTTCACTTCACCTTTTGTGTATCTTCTCTGTATTACTGGTTAGTAACCTTCGCAGAGAATTGGGTCAGAAGAGAAAAAGATATTGGACTTTCAATTTCATTGGTGTAGGAAACTCTCAGATGAAAAAAAATTATCTTTACTAACAGGTTAGTAACTTCTCTGCAATTACTATAGTTTTACAAATTTTCCTAGAGAACTTACAAGTTAAGTTATTTGTTCAAGGTCACCCAATCAATAGGTGTCTTTTATAGGTCAGTATAAAGAAAAGAAATAAAATTCAAGCCAGTAAGCATCAACAAAAATCAGAATTGGTCATCCAAATTAACAGAGTAAAGAGGTTGAATATTATTTACCAAATAAGGATGTTTGTTTTTGTTTTTTGCTTTTTTATATTTTTATTCTAGTCCTAAGTCTGGCACTAACTGCATGACCCAGTTTCCTTATTTATTAAAATAAGACATTGAAATCCAACTCTAAGTTCCTTTTAGCTCTTATACTATTCTATGAATCTAAAATGAGCTACAAGAAATAAAAGATCAACACAAAATTATTGGTATCGCATGTTTCTAGACTTTAAAGCAAAAAAAAATATCCTTTTTTGTTGAAGTTTCTGTTTTGATTTGTATCAAAATAAAATCAAAGATTATGTCTTGTAAAAGACTTAATAGCAAAGACAGCAAGAAAGTGAAATTTTAAAGGAATTGTGACACACATTCAAATAGCATAGTCAAATATGGTCCCTTAATACTAAAAGCTACCTAAAATAAACTAAGTCATTTCTTTACCAAGACACTGCATTTTTTTTAAAAAAGATTTCAAGGGAAAACACCAAAGTTTGCTCTCCTATATCTGAAAACTGCCACCTAAATAAGTTATTTCCATCTGAGTTGGATGTTCAAAATCAAATATGGCACAAATACATACAATATTGACATTGAAAAATAAGAGGCTCCTGTGATCAGGATAATCCGTGGCTAAATCGCAATTGCTTCTAGTTGAGGCAATGTTACATTAAAGAAAAGATGACCACACACTAGTGAGACCCCATAGCATATAAAATGTCTAACAGAAGACCAAATTAGAGGTACCTGAAAGTAAAAAAGTGCCAGGTAGAATTTGCAACAGCTAACAAAAATTCTGGCTTCCAATGCTACATGTATTAATTCACACAGCTCATTTAAATGCCAGGCTAAGAAAGCTAGTTCTTAACTATGTTTAGAGAAGCTAAACCCATGGGCAAGATTGGCAAGAACTTTAAGAACCACAGCTCAAGAGGATATGGGATTTTCCTCTACCAAATCATCCCAACTAATGTCTTATGCAAAAGAAAAACCCGCAGCCCACTCAAATATTGAGTCTCCCTCTTTTGTTCATTGGTAATTAAACAGTCAAAACCATCATGACACAAGTAAACATAGACAGTAAAAATCAATAAACTTCTCTTTTTTTCATGCAACAATTTCTGACAAAAAGTTATTTACGGAGAACAATTCAAAATATAAAAATATACAACCACTCAAATATATTTTCTGCAGCAAAATTCTTAACATTGTGAATAATAAAATGTAATATCAGGTTTTCTCTCCTAAAACCAAACAGGTATTTTACTTCTTCTTAAAAAGACTTCTATATCCAAGATATAGGATTCTGACTAAAAAAAAATTTAAGACCTCCTTCACCTTGGTCCTGCTTAAAAAATTATTTCAAGACTGAGCTATAAAGAGACAATGAAGCTAATCCTATGTTATTCTAATTCCAAGTTAATCAAACTAAACTTCAGAAAATGTAATTTGTAAAAAGCTTTCACACAGATTATTTTATTTTCATGTCTAGTTCATTCCATAGCAAGCAGACCAAAGCCTTAATACCATAGATAAAAATTCAATTTTAATGTCCTCAGAAGGACTAATGAGCAACAAAGCAAAATATTTTTACACCATTCTATGAATTTTAAATATGATTAACTCTTTTAAGTTTTCAGAGAGAGAAGTGCTTTCTTAAAACTGAGATAATCCAAGTGTCTACTTCATATTAACTTCATAGAAGTTCTCTAACTCCCCTAAAACTACCTACTACATGTGGTCAGAGATATTGGTTTGGTACAAAAGTAAAAAGTGATCTGTTATCTTTGAGAGCACTCAATTCTTTAAATATTATTTCTTGCTAAAAAAAAAATCTCTAGAATAAAAGACAAAAATTCACTCTGTAAGTTCCTAAACTTTATCTAGCTTCCCCCCCTCTATAAAAACCACTTTTGAAAACAATGCTATAAATCCTCATTAATAGAGACAAATCTGAAAAGACAGACAATTATCATTTTGTTTTCAAGATAGTTGTCACTTTTAAATACATAGAGTAAAACTTGAACTAGGTTAATCAAAGAAAGGGCCCTTTGGGCACTATGTTAAAAAACTAAGAATCACAATCATATTCATTGTATCCCTGAAATCTTAAATTAATTTGCTCAGCAAATCTTTTCTGCATAGATAATATAAAAGTAAACTTTAATTCAACCTAGCTCAATGACTGCAAATTCCAAACTAGTGAGTTTTTCTGATATTTCATTTGTGGGTAATAGAAACTGTACCTTTTGGAAAAAAATGTTAAGGAGACCCAACAGGTAATTTTCATTCAGTGTTATTTTATCTTATCAAAAGAATGCAAAGTAAAAGCACACCACACATTTGTTACTTAATCATGATGCTTGAATTGAATCTGTACCTATGTGAAAATGGCAATGCATTCTGGGTTGGTTCAGCCCTTGGCTCTGAGTTTTGTGTCACTTCATGAGTTCTTTCATCATCTGTCCCATTAATACTTTCTGGTGTTAAAGGAGACTGAAGATCCCCTCCTGCTGATTCCTTTAAAAAGAAAAATTGAACTTTAGTTAAACATCAGATCATGTTAAAAGTATGATGTATGTTCATTTAGGGTCCATATTTCAACTAAAACTTCAAAGTTATATGGAATTAAAAATTAAACTTGGTAAGAAATAGCTTTATATAAACAAAACAACTCATACAGGAAAGTAGCAAAATTTTAAAATATTGTCTTTTAGAAGCAAACAATTTAAATTAACCTTAGAGTTTTATCAAGTTAATTAAGCAATTACTTGTCCACAACTCAAGATATTTGAAGATAATAGTAGGAAAAAAATGAAAGCACAAAAGAAAATGAACAACAGTTAAGGGAGAAAAAATTAGAGCCCTGGAAACAAGAGACAACTCTTGTAGATTGATTCATCACTTTTCATCTCTGACAAAACCATGAATACAAAGGCAGATTAAAAAAGAAAAAGAAAAGAGCTTTAAAAGGAGCTCTCATGGAAATGTTTCTTCATTTTGGCTTTGCCACTCTAGGATTACATGCTCTGATCATTTTTGGTAACAAAATTTCTCATATTTTTTTTCCTATCTTCAATCAATGTTTGCATAACAATGCAAGTTTAATTAGTCCCTCTGGAAAACACTGAGAGTTTATTTTAAAGTCCAAAGTCTCATAATTATTCTTACTATGACAGCTTCCATTATAGTCTCAAATTTAATATTGGAAACTGGGTACAATTTGACAAACCTAGTTCAAGTTACCTTGATGAAGGCCCAGAAAGAATCAGAGGATAAAAAGTTGCAGCTAGAAAAAAGGCAGGGATGCATTCCCTTTAGATCTGAACCTACAAAATTCACATCAAAGAATTCACATCTGGTGGCATGAAAAGAGGAAGATGAAAAGTTTCTCATACTTCCCTAAAGTCATTTTTTATCAATTTTGTGGGGCAGGTACCTCTGGACTATAATATACTTGAATATACTATAATAGACTTGAAATTCTCTACTGGAATCCCTCTACACTTCTAATATTAACTTAAAAGGTTGAGAAATATTTTCTCTGCAGCACAGGAAAGTTTAACACTGCTGTCTGAGGAAATGAACTTTAAGAGATCTCTAAGCCTAAATGTTTCATGATAAACACAATCACTGCTAATTTAGTGTGTATGCTCCAATTACAGCAGTTCTGAGAAAACTCCACTACCCAGTCTGAATTTGAGTTGCCAAAAATAAGTTAGAAAGCAACTTTTCTTTCTGGTACCAAAAGACACAATCATCTCTTCCTAGGATAGGATGAATCCAACTAAAAAATCTGGATTGACTGGATAACTAGTACCAACAGATAAATAACAAGCTTGAATAGGTTCAAGTCAGTAGGCAGATCTCTACAAACAAGATTAACTTATCAAACTAAAGGGGAATAACCTGGGTTCTATGATTTCTCATGCATCTCTCATGTGTGCTGTGATATATTCATCTAGAGTACTGGGACACGTTAGAAATAGGGGAAAATGTGGGTCAGTTACAGTTTAAGAGCGTAGGGAGAGAAGACATGAATGTCTGGGATCTAAATTCTATCCCTTTCCAACCCCAGGTAAATGCTGCTGTGGCTCCAAGGAAGAAAAATCAGGGGCTTGCAGCATGAATGTGAGGAATGATTTACAATCTTTATTAAGAGTGAAAATTAAAGGCTGGGGTGAGAAAAGGGAAGATGAAAGACAAAAATTAGACAAACCACAAAAGTAGTTTCAATCCCCCACTCTTGGGGGAGCTGCCACCCCACCAATTAACCATCATGCAGCTGTACTCTTGCCTACTCCTACCCCAGCAGGTGTTAAGCCACCTGCTACAATTCCTAGGAGACACCAGGGGAGCTGTCCTCATCCATGAGCTGAAACTGCAGATTCTGCCTTACCCAGATAAGCTAGACTAGATCCAATATGGAACAATAGGAGTGAGAAATCAAGAACACCTTAGCCCCTTCTAGCCTTCCAAGATCTCTCTAACTCTTGACCTATATTTGTCCAAGAAGGGGGATTTGGAGGCAAAGAACCTCCAGCTTTTATCTCAACTGTCACTCCCTATGTGACCTGAACAAGTCATTTAACCCCTTGGGCTTAGTTTCCCTTTTTTGTAAAATAAGAAGGTTTAAATGAGATAGCCTCCAAGGTTCCTCTTAGCTCTAAAACTATGAAAACATATGTTTCACGTGAAAATTTCACTTGAAAATTCACTTCAAAATTTAAGTTAAAAATATGTTATATAATTGGACCCTAGAGTTGATGGGCTGGAGATGTGAAATAAGAAATTCTTTTAGACCTAACTAATGGAGAAATCTATTTTACTTAATTGACTTACAAGAGAAGGCTTTCTTTAGTTGAGAGGAGAATTGGAAGGAAGGGGAACATAGTGATAGTGATGGCCCCCAAAAGAAGAAAAGCATCATTGAAGTTTTAATTTTAAATAAGCAGGACAGTTTTGAAACTGTGTTAAATTTATTATATATCTGAAAATAAATGCAAAGATCTGGAGTTCCTTATGGAATCTTCTTTTTCTGAAGATGTTAAGGTTAGTATGTATTTTTGTCAGGTACAGAATAATAAAAAATAAAATAAATTTAAAAAACAAACCAATGTTTACATAGTTTCTTTTGGTCTAATCCTAAATTTGTGTCACTTCTTAAGGGATCTAGCCTAGCTGCAAAGCACATAGCTAATCGTGTTAAGGTCACAGCTATAAATGTCAAATGAAATGTAATAAAATGGATAGTTTTAAGGTGTACATCATTTTTAGAATGCAAGATTTCCATGAGTAAAAAATACTCATCCTGCTATTAGGTTTTCTCAAGTTTATTTAGGTGCATGTAACAAGGATATTTTTAAAAATACCTTAAAAAATGTGGCTACAAAGAGATTTAATGTAAGAGCTAATGAAAGCAGCAAAAACTGCATTTCTCCCACTCACTGCACTTCTCCACTTCACCCCATACCTTTTCCATGGGAAATGAAGTTTTTTTAAAGTTCAAAGTGAAATCATAGAAATGTGAAATATGAAAGAAGACATCTGACTATTTCTAGAAAGACTTTTTCCCCAATTCCGTAATCAGGAAAGAAGAGTTAGCCAAAACACAGAAAATATGTTGCAAACATCTAGTCTTGGCAAAAATCTGGTTATATTCACAAGTTTTGGAGTATAGATCATCAGAAAGCCAAAGGCAACAGATGTGACCACATAATTATTAAAAGAAACAGGATGTATCAGAGATTCGCCACAAAGCTGTAATCAAATATTCAAACTCATTTTCTTTTCTTATTCCCTAAAGAATGATTATGGTTAGAAAAGCCTATCTTTTCTATCAAAAATGAAAAGACACTAGACATAATTTGGTCTATGCTAGTGATGAAATGAGGAAAAAACACATATTGAGCAGTGTAATTTTAATATCCCCAATTTGAAAAACCTTAAAGGAAGGGGATAGGGAAAGAGAAAGAACAGAGATAAAAAGTCATGTGTCCAAGTCTACTGCTATGTTAAAAAATTTTTTTAGTTTACCATTTTCTCCAGCCCTTGCCTATCCATAATTCCCAGAGGAAAAAAAACAAGAGGAACGGAAGGTGTAGATCTATTACCAATACAGATAACCTTGTACTAAAAGAAGGAATTAGGAATCAGAAAGTTATAACTTAGGAAACAAATGCCTCATATTTTCATGCTTTTATGGGGCAAGGAGGTGGCTTAGTAAGTAAGAGTGTTGAACCTGGAGTCAGAAAAACCTGAGTTCAAATTCAGTTTCAAACCCTGGCAAATCCTTTAACTGCTTTCTACTTCAGTTTCCTCCACCTAAAAGGGACAATAACATCTACCTTCAGGATTGTTGTAAGAATCAAATAACATAAACAAAAACAGATGTAAAATGCATTGCAAACTTTAAAACACTATATAAACAAGAGTTATTATTTTTATTATTTTTGGTCCCTAGTGTCAGCATAAAGATTATAAATAGTGTAGAAATAAATACTTAAGTTTCAAGAACTTGAATAATAATTTATCATTTGGGGGGCAACAAGATCTCCAAATGCTACCTGATTTTTGAAAAGTGAAGTTGTAAATAGTATATAGTATCTCTTTCTCTCTTCAAATAAACTCATTTCTAGAATTTTACCACTAATTTCAAAGTTGGAAATTATTTCTTTGAAAATGGGAGGGAGAATATCTATTGAGCAGGAAACAACACAAGTGAATTACAACAAATGGAGATGGGGAATTTTGGAATTAATTCCCTGAGAAAAGTACTATATGGGAAATCTCACCAATCAAGTCTATACACCTCTGATCAATAAAAATTGTGGTAGGCAACGGCTTAACAGGATGACAGCAGCAGAAATGGTAGCAAAGTTTTCTATAATGGTTTCAATGAGACTTGCATTGTTAGAAACAATGGCTTTTGTAGGTTATACAAAACCAAGGACCTAACTTCTTGCAATCATTTTTTCCCAAAAACAATTTTAGACATTCATTAAATCTGATTTCATGCCTATGAGAGTGATACCTCTACTTGAAACCTTACCACGTAGCCTTTCTTCAATAAAATATGCCCTGATTGTTCGAAGGAAGTAGTCCCACCCTGATGGGTTCCCCTTCTGCTTTTTTCACCTCTTCTCTGTTCATAGATAAGCAAAATAGAGTACAAAAAAATAAAAGCCATATGTGGGGGCAACTAATACAATACAGCAAGGTAATACTTGAATAAAGTACACCCAGCTTCAGAGGAAAACCAACCCACAATTTATAGAAACTGACCAATTCTTAGTTTAAAAAAATTATTAAAAGAAAAAATAATTTCAGGCCTGAAAGAGAACTTAAACTTTTAGACAAGGCTATACATTTTTACAAATGAAGAAAGACATAGAAAAGTGAAGAGATATATTCAGTATCATGATGCTACTTACTAACAAAATCCCCAACCCCTAACAGTTACAGACTATCTCCTTTAAACCATGATTAGAAAACAAAAGTGAGACTGGTTACATCTTATGAAAAATAATTCATTTAAGAGAAGGATATTAAAAAAGATAGCATGAATTTCAAACCAAGGCAAAAGTTTGCTTTTATCATATGGATTGGAAAAATGAAATAGGTGGCTGAAGACCTAGAGGGGGCTGGTGATGTACATAATGGAGGAAACACTGCCCCCCCCAATGAAATCACTGATCAAAATAAGGATTATTATACATTAATGAAGGTGGAGAAAAAAATTTTCAACTATTAACATGTGATCCTAGAAAGCACCTTAGAAATTATGTAGTTCAATTCCCTCATTTTAGAGGAAAGGAAAAAGATACAAAAGACCTGTCAGATGGGACTGGGTCTGGACTATAACAACCTGGCTGTGAACTCCAGCTCTCCCACTGGCTTCCTTTATGACCTTTGGACAAGCCATTCAATTTATCTAGATTTCAGTTTCTTCACTTGCTAAAGGAAGGAATCATAGCTGGCTTCTAAGATCCTTTTTCCAATAAATGTTTAATTGTGAGATGTGAGTTACACAAAGTCATAGTTAACTGGTGGCAGCACCTGGACTAGAATGGAGTAGAACATGAAAGCTTTGAGGGTACAACCCAGAACAATTCTTTGTGTATACTGTAGGTTCTAATAAATATTTATGGAATTGACTTTTGTGATTCCTAAAACCCTACCCAATCTGGTTCCCATTGATTCTCCCATATTTGCTTCCTATTAATCAGTTTCACATGCACTCTCTGCTTCAAACTAATTTCCTACCTATCTCCCAGGCTTAGGATTCAATTTCCTACTTCTCCCAATCCAAAACTGTATTCTCCTCTTCCCCCTGGCTCAGTTCAGATACCAGCAATTCCCCCAATTATTCCTCCTCACCACCCCCCATCCCGTCTTCCTTCCTAGAAGAAGCTTAACTTTTAGGTGGTATGTATTTAAGTTTCTAGAGGTCAGGGATTGCTTATGTATCTGTATTCCTACTTTGCAGCACTTAGTACTGTATCTTTTACACAACAGATACTTTAATGCTCCAGGACCTGTCTTTTTACTATAGCAATTCCTACTCCAGATAAGACTTTTTTTCTTCCAAAGAGGATCATTTAGCAATACTATGATATCTGGTAACTTAAAGATTCTTCTTTTATTAAAGGAAACTGACAAGGAAAGCATTATCTTTGCCAAAAGTATCAGGTCCTTTTCAAAACACGCCCATCAAAAGATGGTAATTTTTAGGAATATTCAAGAGTCTAGATGTCTTTTGAATCTCCACTGGAATTCCTAGATAGTGCTTCTCACATTAGGTAGAATACTGACTAATCCTAGGGTCAGGTTAAATGTTAAAAGTCAGATATTACCTTCCAATAGGGCATGCTCTACATTCCTTTGACCATTATGTGCTATTAAAATAGATCTTTACTGGGCTTGGGTGGCCAAAAAGCCCTAAGAGTTTAAAATGAAACAGACCTTAAATCAGAATCTAAAATAATTAGGTAACCAGGGTGAAAGATGAGCATACTGAGATCAAAACACTCAAAATGATCATTTTCTTAGCCTCTTCCATATAAAATAAATGAATTAAGGAAAAAATAAAAATGGCAATTAGACAGCACATTTAGTCTCTGAAGCATATTTTTACATAAAAATTTATAAATTTTTTATGAGAAATAATTTGAAAAGAGGAAAGAAAAATTACCATTGATACACGTAATTTTTGAAAGATATAATACTCCTGAAACGTGCTTCTGAGGAAAGTAACAGTTTTAAAGGGATTTCTGCTACTACTTAAACGTTAAGTATATATGAATTGGGATCTGAAAATAAAGTAACAAGTAGGGAGCATCACTGGCTAACTATAGCAAAATGCAATTCTGGGTTATTAAACAGAACCTTTGGATCATGCCATTATTGAAACTGCTGTGGAAATCTTCAAGAGTGAGGAATCAGTTCATTGAATTCCAAAGATTGGGTTAGCTTTAATAAATCAACCTAAAACAGTCCTCTAGACTTAGAGGAACAAAAACACAAAAGGGTAAAGTGGAGATGGGGGTGGGTGGGGATAAAAGGACTCTTCCAGGAAAGTATGATTAAAAAATAACCCAAAAGTGATAGACAAGTTTTTCCAGAAAATACAAATAGATTTTGCCAGAGCCCCGTGGCCTTGGACCAAGGATCAATCTGAATCAGTCCAAGAATAATGACTTTAAAAGGAAGGTTTCCCTTTCAGGTAACTTGAAAAATGAATTTTCTTTATCCCCAAAGAATCACTTAACTAAAGATAATTTAAGTGGGAGGGAGGAAGGGGAGATGACAAGAAAAGTGTAGGTGTGGGGTAGCTAGGTGGCACAGTAGATAGAGCACCGGCCCTGGGTTCAAGAGAACCTGAGTTATCTTGGGCAAGCCACTTAACCCCACTGCCTAGCCCCCCCCCAAAAAAAAGAAAAGTGTTAGTGTGGTTTCTGCAGTTTTTAATGGGTAATTTGAATTTACCTTAGAATATAATTTTTCCCAATTGAAAAAGATAGTGGATGTTTACCAACTATTAAAATTATTTAACAAAAAATATTCAAATTCCGATAAGACATTTAAATAAGTGATACACCCTCATACGACAACACTATAAAGACAAAGATTATGATCAGTACAACTACAATTTCAGAGGATGGACTAATAACAAAGAAGTGGTGGACCTGATGAACACAAAGACATATATTTTTGGATATGCCTGTAGAGATGTTTGTTTTATTTGTGTATATTTTTTACAATGATTTTTTTTTCCTGAATGGAAAAACAAGAGAATGGTTGGGGTATAGGGTGTGTTCAGGGAAGACTGGTAGTACCTCTGGTGTGAGGGCTACCATGTCTTCACAGGACAGGAGATAGGAGAAGAGAAAATATATGTTTAATTGAAAGGGGGAAAAAAATGAAAATGTTTGATACAATTTATACAGTATTCTCCTAGTCTTTTATATATCAAAGTCAAAAAGCCCTAAGGATTTGGAATATGCTACCATAATAGTCCTTTTTATTTTTTGCCTTTGTTCATTTATTATAAAACATGGAAGAGACCAAGAAGATGATCATTTTGAGCATTCTCATCTCATTTTTCACCCTGGCTACCAATCTATTTTGGATTCCAAGTTAAGCTCTGTTTCATTTTTTTACTCTTACGGATTTTTGACTATCCAAAAAAGTTATTTTAGAAAAAAGTAATCATTACAGAGAACTGTTCTGTTTACCAGACTGCAACATGCTTTAAAGACTGTTACTTTTAGCAAACTACTTAAGACCAAAAAAAAAAAAAAATCAAGGGTTTGTTTTTTAAATCATAAAACAAAGGGTGAATTCTGATATTGTGGCATGTCACAGAGATGACTCTAAAGCAGGAAATACTTGGAAGAAGAGCCTGGCAAAGGGTATGTTTGCCACGTGAGAGAAGGACCTAACTTCAGATAGATTCATCTCCAGAAGGGAGCTCTGAAGTAATGGATCTGCATGATGACCACTAAATAAAAGTTAAAGGGTTATAGACTAGTTAAGAAAGGAAGACCCACATTTTCAAGATCACAAATACTGGGATTCATATAATGAACCTGTTGAATACTATTCCAGACCCATTTCAGGAAACTTTATTTGGAGTTTTGATTCACTTTAAGAAGAAAAGTATGATGTAAGGAAAGGTTAACAGGCACTAATTCAACTGGTCAGATGGGGAAAAAAATAATTTATCAATGACTTATAAAATTACAACCTTTGCGATGCATTGCAAATCAGTGAATTTTGACCACAAAGAAAGCATCTGCTGAATTGGTTTTCGATTTTCCCAATCTATAGAACTGGTATTAAAAGAAATAACACTAACATCATATATTTAGGTAACTTATTTTATCTCTAAGTATTTTGGAGATTTAAAAGGCCTTGAGTTTGGATATATAAAAGCTGACTTTAATAAATAAGATCCCTGTGGATAAATAGATCACAGAATTATTCTCCAACGATACAGGCAAAATTAAAAAATAAAAAGACTGACTTTCTATTTCCATTTTGAAAATTACCTTGGTTTTCTCCCTTATTTTTTCTGATTCACAAAAGAAGCTGCCTAGCACATCACATGTAACAGAGGAGAAGAAGAGCTTGGTACCCACCTGGGATGGCGTACTAGTGAGCTCCATCTTCTCTTGAGATTTCTCCTTTGCTAATCGAGCAGCTTCTTTGAATTCCTGAAACTTTTCTGCAAACTGAAGGCATGAAGAAAACTATATACATTAATCAAACAAAAAGCTATTTCATAAAACATACTTTGAAAATTTTCTAAATGATGGAATTTAGGAGAAGATGCATTGGTTAAGTATGAGAAAAAAACAATAAAGTCCCTCTGATATTAAAATGGTGGCAAATCAAAGCATTAGATGATATCAGTCAAAGTTATTACTGTATTATTAAGACTTCTAGTGTCAGAAGAAATAATAAAACATCCTAATACTAAGTAGGGTTAAAAATCAATTAAGAGAAACAATATATTAATCCAGACAGGATATCCTTTACATAGACTTTATTTTGATTTGCTTATCATCCAGATAGTAGGATTTCCCACAGCAGTCACTCTTGAGAAGTATATTTGGAGAATGCTTTTAGTGTTGTTAATATTATGCAATGAGCTCATATATATATATATATATATATATATATATATATATATATATGTATACACACACACACACACATATACATATATATATTACTTTATTTTCTTTGATATATGAATCCTATAGTAATGTTGAAGTGTTTTTCATTTCTGTCCAAACACCATCAATGAACAGTGGCTAGCTTTGGGAATAATATTTTAGTCAGCAGCCGCTGCAATATCAGCAGAATGGAAGTGAAGCATTCTGCAGGTTCTACCGAACTGGCAGTTCTTACAAAAGCAAATAAATGAAATGAAATGAAATGCTAAGTACTGAGAGCACTTAGGAAATTACAAAAACTTATGGTTGGAAATGAATGACAGTGCTTTACTTTTTGGAGGTGGTGGCCTACTAGTCTATTCCCATCATCAATGTGTGTTAAGTTTGCCAAGAAGATGGTCCATAAAAAACAGCACAAAAAAATTCACCTCAATAGAACTGGGAATGGGGATAAAAATAAAGGAATGGAGTTACAATAAATTTCCTCCTATATCCTTCAATTTTGGAAAGAGGGCACTCTATAGTATTTTAGTCTGTACAAAAGATTAAAAAAAAACCCAGAATAAATGTGAGTTTATGTGGTGTATATAATGCATATATACATACAATACATACACCCATGTATATATACACAGCTAAGTAGATACAATATGTATACACATACACACATGCTGCACACTTAGGAATAATGTTACTGGAAATTTTGCAGAATCTCTAAGAAATAGGGATGTTTGGTGAACTCTCAAGTGTATTTATATCAACAATGTTCTCTGCCAGCTCCATAGGAGTAAAGATCATTTCTAACTAGGGACTAAAAGAACTTTATAAATAACATAAGGATATATTTGCAAAGATGTATATGAAGATGTGTAAATATCTTCCTAACAATTCTTTTGATATTGTAGAAAGACCCTTAATAATTAAGAGACACTTAATGAACAGACACACCAGAACTCACACATTTCAATGAAAGGTCGTCAATTTTAATAGAAGGAACACTGATTTTAATATTACAAGATCTGAGTTTATATCCTGACTCGAGAACTGATTACCAGATAGGCATAACACTGATGTCTTAGAGTCCCACTTTCTTCATCTATAAATGAGAGATTCAGACAAAATGCTCTATCTATTTCCCTATGAAATTACTGCATCCTTCTCAGGAGTCATCTAAGAAATCTATACATCTATTTCTTTGTTGGTTTGGGGTTGTTTTTAGGTTTTTGCAAGGCAAATGGGGTTAAGTGGCTTGCCCAAGACCACACAGCTAGGTAATTATTAAGTGTCTGAGACCGGATTTGAACCCAGGTACTCCTGACTCCAAGGCCGGTGCTTTATCCACTATGCCACCTAGCTGCCCCTATACATCTATTTCAATGATGCCCCTAGTGAAAACACTTGGAAGTTCTCTTTTGGAATTGAAGTTTGTGTAAATTATAGATAAACTCTGATAGCAATCTCATTCCTCTGTGCTTATACTTTATATTCTATTATTATAATCAATCAACTAACAGATTTGTCCCTAAAAATGTTTAGCTACCATAAAAAAAAAATCACATCCACCCTAAAAGGACATAAATTGGCCACTGATGAAGACATTCTAAAACAATTCCAAAATAAGAGTTCAAAAATGTATTTGTATCAGCATCACTGGAATAAGTATGGAGCCTCACTGAATAACTACTCTGAAGAGAACACATTCTTTAGTTTATATCAATTCTGTTATGATTGCTTGAAAAATAATCTTACAAGTTTTTTTAAATGTCATTGTTTCTATTTCATTTATCTCTAATTTGCAATTCATGAAAAACACCTTAAAAAGTTAATTGCATATCATGCTTTTGGCCAGATAAAATCTCACTCTGATTCAATTACAAAACATGATTTCTTCAAGATCAATCAAGACTAATGGTTAAAAAAAGACCTTAAAATTAACAGTTCTTGAATGATTAAATCCAGGAATTTTAAAAAATATCCCTTCTTTAAAAGATCTTAAGTAATTTCTGCTTTAGTAAATTTTCATTCTTTGCACAAGGCTTGTGCAAATACTTTGAAATACAGAAGATACCACGTAGTGAATGGGAGGGGGAAAAAACCTCAAACACCCCAACAAACACTGGTCCTGAGTATGAGATATGAATCCAACTTTCCGAATGCTGGCAATTATTAGCTATTTGATAATGGCATTGGTCATTTAAACTCTTGGTCCCAGATCGATTATCTGTAAAAATAAGGGCAAGAATCTTTGCAATACCTACTTCACCAGCTTGAAAGGCAAACACTTTGTAAATTTTAAAGAGCTACATGAACTTAGCTTCTAATTTTTTCTTTGATACCTTGCACAAAGTTATTTAGTAAATGCTTGTTAATAAACCCTTATCCCTCTAAACCTGCACTTGGGCAACCAGAATGCTTGAATAGAAAAAGATGAACTTGACTTTTTCTGAAATGAACTAATCTATAAAGTGAGGGAAGCTGGCCTAGAATACAAAACCCACATGCTTATTAACCCAATGAAGCCAGAAGTCAGGGCAAAAGCAAAGAAGAGCTCAGACTGCTTGAGAGACCAAAACTCAAAGTTTTAATATAAAATCTTGGGATAAAAGGAAACATATTAAGTATGTTTCAGATCCATTTTGAGATCTGAAGTGAAAGAGTCATGGACAGGAGATCAAACTTAACTTACATCTCTATTGTACTCACAAAGAGAAAAGTTGCCATTTCCTAATAACTTAAGAAATTTAATTTAACTTAAGAATAATTTAAGAAACTTTCTTCCTTCTATTTAACATGTTTTCAGCCAACAATAACTACTTTTGAGTTAACTAAAGGAAAAAAATTCAGGGTCTAGTGAGATATACACTTTTTTTTGACTCTTAAATATTCCATATTAGCTTTTCTTTAATCCCAGGGAACATCTTTTCAATTCTCAACTTCTAACAAGTCTATTCAACTTGCTAAAAGGAGAGAAATGTTAACTGTGTGTTTATAGGGGCTATTCCAAAATTTTGACACTGTGGTTGATAGTTGCATTATTTCACTGAATATGTATCATTGTATTATTTTCAAAGATATAACACTACATTTTATACAATGTAGATACCTTGACCAATAAAAATTGATTGCTTAGATGGTTAACCCATAGTGCACAGGAAACTGGATGATTTAAACACTCTATTCTCCCATCATATTACTGTCATTATTATTATTATTATTATTATTATTATTATTATTATTATTTTGCAAGGCAATGGGGTTAAGTTACTTGCCAAGGTCACATAGCTTGGCAATTAATAAGTTATCTGAGACCAGATTTAAATTCAGGTACTCCTGACTCCAGAGCTGGTGTGCTCTATCCATTGCGGCACCTGGTTGCCCTGATGATACTGTATTTATTACAGATTTCCATCTGGATTATATAGATATAGGTAGCAAGGTAGCTATAATGTTTAAGAAGTAAATTATCTTCATGAATAATGGAATGACTTGTCAATGTTACCTAGAAATTGAAATTTTCTGTATCTTTCTTTGCCATTTTTCTTTGATACAAAACCTTTTTTTTTTTTACCAAATTTAGGATATTTTTGTCCAAATTAAAAACTAAATGTAAAAAGCAAGGATTTATAAGTGTGTACTATGTGCCAACCATTGTGCTAGGCAAAGGAAAAGCAAAAATAAAAATGAAACCATCTCAGGCCCCAAGAAGCATATAATCTACAGGGGAGTCCAATGGGAAGGCATTAAGTACATACAGAAACATATATAAGATAATTGGGGAGGGAGTTAGGAAAGGCTTCCTGAAAGCATGTGGCACTTCCTGGGAGTTTTGAAGAATATGAAGAATGAATGGTCTGTGTGAAGGTAGTGACCTGAGATATGGAATGTCAAAGGGGAATAATGGTTACAAGACTAGATCTGCTGGGCAACAGCATTATGTACAAAGAAATGATTTCATGATTAATAAAGGAGAAAATGAAAGAAGTCTTTGCAAACTGAATTGTTTTCTCAGTTAATCTGGCCATCAATGAATTATGATAAACTGTCTTGAGAAATTCACTGAATTGTTATTCTCAAAAGCTGCTTCTATAAAATGAAATTAGTTTGCAGTAATGAATTGGTATCTATTTAGAAATAGTTTGAAAAACAAAATGCAGCTAATCTTTAAACAGCAATTATTTAGTTTTTTAGATGGTGGGTTGTTTTTAAGTTTAAGCTTAAGTTTTTACATTTTCAGTCTAAAACTTATATATAAAAAAGGTATAGTTAAGGCACTTAACTGAAAATGTTGGATTGGTTACATGTGATATAATAGAAAGAAAACTGGCTCTGGAATTGGAAAGTGGGTACAAATCCTACTTCTGATGCCCATTATGTAACCCTGGGTGATCCACTGATGTCTCTGTCTTTTCCTCATCTGAAAATGGGGTGGGGGGTTAGACTAAATGACCCCTCAGAGGTCATATATTCCACATAATTCCACAATTATGAATCTATGGCTTGTAAATAAATAACTCCAGGCTAAAACAATAACTCAACCTACCTTCATATGATATATAATAATAAAATGAATCAAAGAAAGATTCTTTGCCACTTTTCTGGAAAAAAACAGTTGGGATACTAAAAGAGTTGGGTGCCTTGTATTTGTAAGGTTAAGCATAAGCACAATTTTTGCATTTTCTCTGTTCTACAGGCCTGACCATCTTTTAAATCACCTTTTTATGTGAAGAGTCTTCTCTGCTATTTTTCTAATCTCTAATATCTAACTAGGCTTTGATAACTTTGATTTTATATGTCTAGATTCAAACTTTCCTATATAGCTTTAGTATTTTAATATTGTAGTTCTTAATCAGGGATCAGTGAATTTGTTCTTAAAAAATAAAACAAAACAAAAATCCCTGATAACTATATTTCAATGTAAGTGTTTTCCTTCATTACCTATGTATTTTATTTAATGTATTTAGCTACATAATACTAATGAGTCATGACATCAAAAACATAAGAACTTTTGTCTTAACACATTTAGATTAATTTGACTTGAGTTTATCTAAAAAATAAATGAAAATGTTTTAAAAAGTAGTTACTTTTCTCTGTCCTCTGACAACCAAAGAAGTAGAATTTAATTGGAATTTAAGCAAGCTTCAATTTAATGAATTACAGATTGAATCTTTGGATTCTAAATGAACCATTTGATTTCAGTAAGAATTCACCTAAATATCAAGATGACAAACACTATTATGATGTTACCATCATTTTATTAAGATATATTTTATATAAACACATATACACATATGTATATGTTTAAGTATAAATCTGAGTAATTAATTCTATAAATTTACTGCTTACTGTAAGAAATAATATTTTAATTTTTCTAAAATTTTCTTCTTTCATAGTACAAAGCAAACTGTCTTTGATTTATATCTAAGTCAGTTATTTCACTTTGATATATTAGAATTTTGTAAATAAATCTATTTTAATCCCACCTCTACCCTGAATGATTTTACAGTCTTTTGATCACTACCCATTCAACTTTCATTTCAATTCAACTTTGTCTCTCCTCCCTTAATCTTTGTGGCTCTTTGGACTTTATCTAGCTTTGCTATATCTTTTTTTTTTGTTTGTTTACCCAAGATCACACAGATAAGTAAATATTAAGTCTGAGGTTGGATTTGAACTCAGGTCCTCCTGACTCCAGAGCCAGTACTATATTCATTGCACAACCTAGTTGCCCCTGATACAACTTTCTTAAGATGTGAAAGTAGAGAATATGATAAGCACGGATGCATCACGATTTCGTATACGGAAAGGATGATTATTTCTTGCATTTCCTGATGATGCCATGGACTTAGTTGGTCCTTTTGGTCATCACAGCACACAAAGCAAGCATTTTCTCAGCTATAAGATTCCTATATCCTCTTTTCCTGGGTCACAAATGAAGATTCCAAGCCTGTCATCCCATGCATTCTTTCGTTACTATGTATATTACCCTCAGATCCATTTTTGCTCAGTCTGCTGCTCTACCATTTTTCTAGCCTACTACCCAAAATCCTTAAAACAAACTTGGAAAATTCCATATCAAACTCCTTTATAAAAGCTTATGCTAAATGAATTCAGAAGATTTTCATGCTTTCCAATGTCCACGTGGCCCTATTTTTTTAAAAATCATCTTGTGGGCCAACTCTGCCAGCAAAAAAAAGGGTAGTAATAGCTCCTCCCTTGTGGGATAACTCAACTTGGTAACACAATCCTGTTCGTTGACAAGACACTACAGTGTAACAATGTGGTAACCCCCAAATTAAGAGGATCACAAGGTTTTGTTTATAAGACAGTCTAGCCTATACTCAAATACTTTAAGAATTATGTGCTCTGAAAGAACTTCCAGGTGTTCTGTATTTTTTAAAAATTATTTTAAGACCTTTTGAGGATCAGACATCATTCGAATTTTAATTTTTTCCCCAAAAAGACATAATTTCTAATTCCTTCCTGTTTGCTTCCCATAATAAGCAATCCAAATAATCATCTGTTGCATTGTAGGTAAGAATATCACATGCTGGGTATGAGCAAATTAGTTTATGAGAAATTGCCTTTTTCTAAAAGATGAACAGCAAGTGTCTCCTTGGAACAAATCCCACAAAGATATTTGTTGTGAAACTTTGGGAATAAATGAAGACTGAAAAATTGCTTTGCTGTTTTATTCAGAAATCTAATAATATGATCTGAATTATTAATCTAGCTGTTTTAAAGAACATTACATACCTCACTGCAGGAAAAACTCTAATTTTAGGGCTATAAGAGGGAGTTTTGCTGAAGAACTCTCCAACTGGTAAGAGAACAAGACAGTTTGAAATGAAAAGAAGAGAATGATCATCTATCTATGGATTTCATCCCAAGAAAGAAACACACTAGGCTTCATGTAACTTTTATAAGACAGCCATGAAATTATCCACAGTATTCAGACCAAAACACAAAAAACACTATTACCCATGATGAAGCTGGAAATATTCATGCTCAATTCACGATTTGAGAAAATTTAAAAAAAAGGTTTGGAAAAGAGACCTGAAGGAAACAGAAAAGAACTACAGAGTAGATCAAACAACAATAAAAAATGCTGAAAATTTTCTACTATTAGAGTTATTATTATATTAAATATTAATATAAAAGTGAATTATCAAATGTAAGTCATTCTATTCAAAGTTCATGGCAAGCACATTTTCCTGGTAAACAGTGAATTAAAGGCAAGGGTTATAACCTCTACATCTTTCAATCCCCAGCAGAGAAAGTGTTTTGCAGATCAATAGTACTGAATGATTATTCAGGCTAAATGAATCCTGGATATGTGACAAATCTCTTAAATCCATGTCTACATAGGTGATTTGGGGAAATCACCTTATTTCTCTCACCCTGAAGTTCTTGATAAGTAATGAGGGCAATGAGCTTTAAGACCCTTCTAGATCTAAATCTATGACTCCAAGATTATCACTGACTTTCTAAATACATTCCCTACAATAGCCTTTCCAAGCTTTCTATTCTTTCCTTGTGCATGCCACACACCACACCCTCAACAGTGGGTCTTACCTCATTTTTTTATTGAGAAAATAGGAAGCCATGCCTATGACCTATCTTTTCTCTTCCATTCAACATTTCAAAACCCTTCCCCTAGTCTCTTCTCTTTTACTTTTGTCTCTGTTGAAAACGAGGCCCCTTTCTTCAGCAAGGCTAGCCTCTCTGCTTTTATATCCTTGAGCCCAATCTATGCCACTCTCGAATCTTCAGCCTCTCTCTATCTGCTGTGTCCTGTCCTTCCCTACTACTGCCTACCAGGATGCTGAAGACACTCTCATCCTCAAAAACCCTCATCTGACCCCACCATTCTTCCAGTCTACTTCTGTACTTGACCATATTGTCCCTTCAAACTACTGCTTCATATTTCTCTTTTTCATAGCCAGCTATGTATACTCTTGTCCTCTCCTTCCTTTCTTCTCATTCTCAAACTCTAGCAATCTGGCTTCTGGCCCCACTCCAAACTAAAGTTACCAATCATCTAATTTCCAAATCCAATGTGTTCTTCATAGTCCTCATCCTTAAATTCTGCTCTCTTTTGAGTCTCTCTTCCTACTTGTCTCATTATTCTGTCACACTCTGATGAACCATTGTCCATGTACATTATGATCTTCAATTATGGACATACCTCAAGATTTTCATGGGTCCTTTTCTCTTTATACTCTTCTCTTAGTGACCTCATCAATTCTGATGGGTTCAATCTTCTCTATGCATATGACTCCTACATTCTGCCCCTAGCCTTTCTACTGACCTCAGTTTCTATGTTACCAATTGCATATTGGTTGTGTTCCACTTGAAATCCCCTAAGCTTTTCAAACTCATGCCAAAATAGAACTTCATATCTTTCCTCCCAAAACCCCATACCTCTTCCAAATTTCCCTTTTAAAGGTGAAGCAATCCAGAACCTAAATCATACTCAATTCTTCCTTCTTGATGACTCTCACCTTGTCATATCCATGTATTGTTGATTCTCCAAAATATTTCTCAAATGCATCCCCTTTCCTCCACTCACATGGCCACTGCCCTAGTTCAAATTCTTACCTCATTTTTTCCCCTCAGCTTGTTGCAATGACCTCCTAATTGGTCTCTCTGCTTCAAATATTTTTCCTTTTGAATCTGTATTCCATACTGTTGCCAAAATGTCATTCCAAACTATAAGTCAGACTATATGACTAGTCCCCCCAAAAAGGTATGGAACCTGACTTCTAAGATAAAACATAAGCACTTCTTCACAATCCAGTTCCACTTTAGCTATACATTATGCCTCTACAACTCAGATGTTCTAAACTGGACTAACTTGCCATTTCTTGTACACAATGCTCTATCTTTCATGTATGCTTTCCCAGGCTGTTAAACAAGCCTGGGAGGCTCTCACTCCTCATTTTTCTGCCTTGTGGGAAAAAGCTTCTTTCAAAGTTCAATTCAAATTACTATTAAGTCATTCTGGTCATGTCTGACCCTCCATGATTCCATTTGAAATTTTCTTGTCAAAGATACTGGAGGGGTTTACCATTTCCTTCTCCAGTTCATTTCACATATGAGGAAATGAGGCAAATAGGGTTTTGATAGCACAGGGTCATACAGCTAGTAAGTGTCTGAGGCCAGAGTTGAGCTCAGGAAAAGGAGTCTTCCTGACTGCCACCTAGTTGTCCCAGTTCAAGTGCCATACTCTAAATGAGGCTTTCCTGAACTTCCCAAATTACCTTTCCCCAAAACACAAATATGAAGCTTGTATCTATATAATTGTATGTGCTTCTCTGTTAGTATGCAAACTTGAGGTGAACAACGACTACTTTGTTTTTATCTCTGTATCTCCATTTCCTAGCAAAAGGTTTGGCACCTGATGGCAGGTACCTGATATATTCTTGCTGGTTGAGTGATCTTATAATCCTCTGGTTTAACTATTGGATGCCCCAAAATTATTAAATTTATTACCAGATAAAAAAACAAAGGTAAATATTTTGAGGGTCCTAATTCTAGGGTATCTAGTATATTAAATTTATTAATATTAATATTAAATTTATTACAAGATGCAGAAAACAAAGATACTTTGGGAGTCCTATCAATATTAATAAATGTATTAACATTTAATATTAAAATTAATATTATTTAAATCTTCTAATGACTGAAATAAACAGAATTTCACTTAGGCAAATGATTTAACTTACTTTTGTAAGATGATGCTCAGAGGAGAATCCCAAACCATATACAGTATTTGCTCTGCTGTCTGCCCACTGGCCAAACTTCTGAGATGTCTTAGTGAATGTCATGTTAGGAGTGATGGTGCTATTTATTATTGCCTGAAAAATAAAATGAAATTATATGGAAAAAAAGAAAACACATAAGCACAAGGCCTTTTAATTACTAATTACACTTTCTTTCCCTTCAATTATTTCAATGATTTTTATAACAGGCCAATTTTAAAGTGTCTCACCTTCTCCTTTCCCTTCTGAAGGTTTAATCTGACAAAGTAGAGTAACTAAAACAAGATTAAATTTTAAAACAAAAAAGGAGAAAGTAATGGTGAGGATGATGAACAAAAACGGATTTTGTTCTTTGTCTTATATACACAAAATGATACCATTCATCCAACATTAGTAGCATAAGCACTTAGAGCTTTCCACAGCAGTGACTAGTTCCAACAAACTCTGCACACACCCTCACTCATTCCTCTTGTATTCAACTGCATGTATTTTTAAGACAGCTGCTGGGGTTAAGGGTAAAATCTGTAGGAGTATTTCTTTGGGAAGATAACTGGACCATATGGAGGATCAAACCCACAAGCTCATTATCACTATATTCCAAAAAACTGAGCTAAATGAATCAGAATAAAAATTAAAGCAATCCCTTAATATGCTGTTTAATTATTTTCCTTTATTTATTGCTTGAAAAAAAGGAAATATACCTTTATTTTCCAGAATGTATTATTAAAAAAATTTCACTAAACAAAAAACTCTATAATTCTGCTTAGCAATATAGTTTTTTTTTAAAGTTTTTTGGCAAGGCAAATGGGGTTAAGTGGCTTGCCCAAGGCCACACAACTAGGTAATTATTAAATATCTGAGGCTGGATTTGTACTCAGGTACTCCTGACTCCAGAGCCAGTGCTCTATCCACTGAACCCCCTAGCCACCCCTAGCAATATAATTTTATAGAAAATTCATATTCCTGTGGTAACCAAGTAACTGAATGATAACCTATAAGAACCAAGATTAATGTAACTAAGCTGAATGTAAGAGATCTTATTCTAGTCCTTTAAATATATAGAATTCAACCATTTTCAGTCAATTATCTAATATCCATGAAAATGTACACTGAATTAATGAATAATAGGGAAAATCAGCAGTGCAACACTAAGTGCTTATTAACCAACTTTCCAAGGGGGAAAAAAAATGCATGCATGATACATTCTGAAGATTAATCATCCCTAATGAGTTGAGAAAAATCTAGAAAGACTTTCATGAATTGAAGCAGAGTGAAGTAGGCAGAATCAGGAGAACAGTGCACACAGTAACAGCAATATTAAGTATGGTGAACCACCATGAATGATTTAGCTATTTTCAGCAATACACAAAGATCCAAGACAATTCCAAAGACTCATGATAAAAAATGTCATCTGCCTTCAGAGAAAAAACTGATGGAATCTGAATGCAGATTGAAGCATACTATTTTTCTCTTATTTTGTTGGAGGAGGGTGGGTTTTGAGTTTTTTTCCATAAAATACCAATATGGAAATGTATTTTATGATTACACATATATAACATATATCAGACTGCTTGCCTTCTCAGTGAAGATGGAGGGGTAGGAGGGAGAAAGAAAATTTGAAACTCAAAATTTTAAAAAGACAAGTGTTAAAAATTGTTTTTACATGTAATTAAAAAGATTAATATGGTTATTAACATTTTCTTCATCAATAAAACAATTAATTAAGCCCTGTTCTGGATTGCTTGCCAATTTCCACAGTATAAATGTTCATAATCTTGTGGAAACTGACTTCAACAGTCCCTTGATATAGGCCTGATTTACATTTGACTATGAAAGAGTAAGAATTTTGAGAGTGATACTAAAGAACAAAGTTATGTAGTTATATATATGTATGCATCCATACACAACACTACAGAGTAAAAGGTTTTCTATCAGTTTTATGTATACTAATAAAGTACAAAAATAAAGGTTTTCTCTCAGTTTTATGGATACTAATAAAATACAAAATAATATGTAGTAAATGCTTGATGACTTCATATATGGAGAGAGCACCTAGATAACTAAGCATTATTGTCTTCTCATTCTTTAGGTAAGAACCTAGCAAATGACATTAAAACATTTATAAGTATTTTAAAAAAATAAGAGATTGGAAATTTCAACATAGATTGAAAATATCAAAACATTAAATATTTAAAGTTCATTTTTATCCAATGTGTGTATTACAAATATATTTGTATGTAAATATTTAATTGTACACATCTCAAACACAAACTTTATTAAGAAAATGATAGTTTATTACAAATTTCATAGGACCTTTGTAGGACATTTATTTTCTAGTTTGTCTAATAACAGAAAGGATCTTAGAGGTCATATCTTGACCAACTGTTCAATGTTATAGATGAAATCTGATGAATCAAAAAAGTGAAATGACTTACAGATAGAAGGTCACCCAGCTAACTAAGGAAAGGATCCAGGCGAGTTCCTTCTAGCACAGGAAGGTTCTATGATACCAGGGAACCCCACACCTAACTTAGAGATTCACTTTCTTCCACAATTTAAAGTCTTATTTTGAGCTCTCAATTCTAAAATCTCTTCTTTAAAATTCAACATACATTTAACTTCCATGAAGAAAATAAAGAATTTTCTAATAGTATCATTCAGGTCAGTCTTATTTTTAACTAGAGCTCCAAAAATCTTTACCAATAAATACTTAGGAGCATCATTTATCATCAGTGAATAGATGAAGTTAAGAGATCAACAGCATCAAACACATCAGAAGGAGAGTCAGAAAAGTTTCAGATTTTGTTATAGTCTAAGGGTAATAGAATACTTTTTTCTGAAAATATAAATGTGGTAGCTATACTCTTTTTTTTTGTTTTGTGTTTTTTTGGCAAGGCAATGGGGTTAATTAATTTGTCCAAGGTCACACAGACAGGTAATTATTAAGTGTCTGAGGCCGAATTTGAACTCAGGTCCTCCAGACTCCAGGGCCAGTGTTCTATCCATTGCCCCACCTAGCTGCCCCTGATAGCTGTAATCTTAAAATACTTAGCTTCAGGGAGATTACCTAAATTGAAGAATATTAAAAACAAATCATATTTTCAAGTCACTGGATAGTGGAGAGAGATCCAGGATCAAACTCTGAGGAACATGGCTCAAATCTTCCTTTGACACAAACTAGTTTTAGAATTAATGACCCTTAGTAAGTCACGTAATCCCCAGTTTTCCAGGTAACTTTGTAAGACTATCAGTTGCAAAACCACACGGTTAGGAAGAAGTTTCCTCATTTGAAATTCCCTTCCAATAATGAAATCACTGGTCTAAAATGAATAAAAGGGTATTATCACTTACTTTGCCTTAATTAAACCCCTTTAACTTAAACAGGGTCTTTGTTTATTCTAGCCTGTGGTAATAAGAAGAAAGTCTTTTAAATCAAAACATTTAATTACTTTCCAACCCTAGGAAGGTTATGAATCAGCCACCTTATGTTCATTTGGGCTGGGGCATTGTATCTGTTCTGTTTGGGGGAAATTATGGTCTATTCTCAGCAATGGCTTAGAGAATTGGAAAGAATTTAAGCAAATGAATAAATAAGAAATCTGGATAGTTTTTCAATGCTTCTATCATTCTATGTATTTATTATTTGTTTTGAAATACTCAGAGGGAACCTCAGAACACTACCGTAAGCACACATGTTTAATGAAAAGAAAAATGCTTACAATTTTATGTTGTTATGCTGTTCGTTTAACAGGGAAAATGATACAAGAAAAAATGTAAAATAAATAAATATTGCATAGGCCTTCATCTCTCTTCTCTACAGAGATTGGTGTCTCTTGTATCTTCTCTAGAAATTCCTTGGGCAAGACCATGGCTTTGATAACTTTAACCAAATTCACTTTGCAGGGGTTTGGAGCTTACTTCACTCCATTATAGTTAACTTCCTTGAGGTTTCAAGCATATTCTCAAATATCACTATTTTAAGGTCAAGAGAATTGAAAGTTTTTGTGCACTTTTCTCAATTATTAACTATGCAAAGAATGTTATTGACAAAGGCTCATTTTGATAGCTCATTCTCAGTTTAGTAATGGCAGGGAAAGGATCAGATGTGAAATAAGAGGATTTAAGTTCTATAATATACATAATCTCTCAAAATAGCTTAATGAAAAATACTGATGATGGGGGGGGTGGACTCATGTTGCTCTTTTATCTTTATTGACTGACATCTTTTGTCACTTACCTCTCACAAAACTCCTTAGGTTAAGACATGGCATCATGATTCTCTTCTCCTAGGAGGGACTAAGATCTGCAAGAGACTAAGATCTTTCTTACTCCTACCCAGGAGAATAGATGGAATGGAGAGGCACAAGTTGAAAAAGCCAAGATATGTACCTTTTCAAAACTAGTCAGTCCCCAGCTGAATGGTTTTGAAAAGTCACTGGCTTCCCAGCAGATTTCCAGTGCCATATTGGATGCTTTCAGGGTTCTAGACAAAACTATTCTACCTAGATCTGTCCTGTTTTTAGTTCTTTTCAATATTGTCTTTGATCTTAAGTCTTCTAAGAGTCTATTTTTGTTGTGCTTTCTATTTAAAGAATCACTGATTTACAGATGGGGGAAACTCAAGGGTCATTTGATCCAAATTCTTCACTTTACAGATGACAAAGCTGAGGTACAGTTAAATTTTGTCAAATGCATCTCTGAACTAAGATGTTCCAACTGTAAATCCAGTGCCCCTTCCACTAATATCTTATTGTCTCTCAAAATGGAGCATCACTGAATCCCTTTCCCTAGGCAACCAAAGTGACTATATTTTAATATCACTGTTTCCAGTCATCACCCCTTAGTCTACAAATGTTCTTTTTGGAGGCAGGGTGAAGAAAGCATTTTTTTTCTCTTCTCAAGAGTAGAAATGGAAAGGGCAGAAATTCTAACAAGAAGCAGAGTGGTTGTAAAGTATTAGAAATTTCATACAATCTTTATTTTTGATCTTTTTGTAACCCAGCATAACTGACTCAAAGTTTCTTTTAACCTTGAAGGAAATTTTGGCTATATGGAGGCTCACATGAATACACTTTTATTGAATTCTTAAATGTCCTCATATTTGAACTTAAAAATATATACATGCCTTTTCCATTTTCCTATCCAGCTATTCTTTGCTCTAAGCAATAAATTTGGAAATACTGCAATATTATAGATAGATGTATATTATGCCAATTGTGGCATTTAAACAAATTGACATTTTTACAACCTTACTAGAAGGCCTTAAAGCAAAGATTAGATTCACAGTGAAGTAAAAGGCCTGTAGTAAGAAGAATCAGATTATGTTTTTGACACATGGGCATTCTGAGGAGATTTTCATCACTCTATCAGGTGCTTAACAAAGAAAGATAGCTTAAACATTCTTATAAAAGAAATAAATTGCAATGTCTGTTTAAAAACTGCAGTCATTGCTGCAGTGTTCTGCAGTATGTTCACAGGTTTAGAACTAAAAAAGGGACATTTAGTTCATAATATCTATTTAGAGACTAACAAAAAGAATAGTATATACAATAGAAAAACAGCTGAATCAACTATTAAATTTTTTTTAAAAGGATATCAAAGCCCTGGTTATCACAAGAAGTTATCAGATTAACTGATACTAAATAGGAAAAGGGCAGATAGGTGACCCAATGGATAGATACTGGAGTGACCTGCCATTTCTTTCTTCTCATTTGAAAAGCTCATCTGACAGATGAGGAAACTGAGGCAAACAGGGTTAAGTGACTTGTCCAGGGTCACACAGCAAAGTGTGAGGCTGAATTTGAAGTCAGGAAGATAAGACTCCAGGCTCAGCACTCTATCCATGAACCATCCAGCTGCCCCAAGAAGCTAAGTAAATATAACTACAGACTTAGCACAGCATCCCTTCACTCAAATCCAATTCATGTCCTTGTCATGGCATCACTTCCCTGATGTCAATCTTCTTGGGAATGAAAGACAAACATTATTAGCTGCCCCAAGAAACTAGGTACATATTACTACAAAGCAACCTGTTCTATATCCCAAGTCTGTGTGTATTCCACTCAAGAGAAAGCATATAGAATAAAGAACAAGGAGAGTGATGTATAAACCTTCCCAGTAACTATCTCCAAACCATTTTGCCAATGGCCATGAATCTTTCTAATAAAGGAAAATTGAAGTCAAATCAATTAATAAAAATATACATGCTCATTTAATGTGTTCAAGTTACTGGGAAGCATAAAGAGGACTTTCAAACTTCCTGTCCTTAAGAAGTTTACAATCTAATTTAAGTGACAAGGCATTTAATACAATATGAAAATTAAACAATAAAGATAGTCATGAAGAAATGACCAGAAGTCGATATGATTAAATGACAGAAGAATGATGCAAAGAAGGAACATTATGAAGTTAGAAGAGGAGAGAATGGTGTAATAGATTACAGGATTTCAAACTGGAAAATCCTTAGTCCAATTCCTTTATTTAAAAGATTAGGAAACCAAGATTCATGGGTAATGATTTTCCCAGGGTCATACTGGTTAGGATTCCTATCCATTCTTTTTACTGTTAATCCCAGTGTGCTTTGCCACAACAACCTATTACTCTAAACTGGAATAATCTCATAAAGCCTCACTGAGGAATACTTTCCCACAAATTTTATATAATGTTATTTTGCAAATTTGATATTCAGATCTATCACACATATCTAATATAAATGACATAAACTTTAATATTCTCAATGATAGAGAATTTGATCAAAATTAAACAGAATATGTTTATGTTTCAGACATGAGACATGTCAAATATTAATACAGACTCTGGGATAATCTAGGATTCTTATAGGTTCCTATATGAACTCTGGAAGTTTATCTGAAATAAATCATCTTTAGTCAGTATACTGACCAAACTAATTTAGAAAAACTTTTTTATTATCTAAAGAATCAGTGGTCATAATATTATTAAAAATTTCAGTATTTAAAATAATGTAACTACTTAAATACTTTTTTAATACTTAAAAATAAATGTTTGATATTATAGCATTAAGAACAATAAAGAAATATTTAAAAGAAAAAAAGAACTAACCTTTGATCCATCTAAACTGATTATTCTATACACATTTCTTGTGCTGTCATAGAAGTAGGATACTGTAACTGCATGCTTGCTGGTGGGAACCCAGTTTTTCTTTGTATTTGGGTCGATCTGGAAGACATGAGCTCGAGTGCTGAAGATGGGCTGTTCCCTGAGGGACAGAAAGTAACAATAATCAATCTGATTAGAAGCAGTAGTGAAAAGAAGCACAGCATAATATATCCCCAAATCTTTTTTAAAAAATCCCATGGGGGATTAGTGCAATTTAGTATTGCACACATAAAATATAATCTCAAGAGAAAAAGGTCACCAATGAAGTCATCTGACAGTATAAGGTAATGTACTCTAAAGACATTTAAATATTGGTTCTTAAAATATAGCTAAATACATGCATATAATAGCCTACTTCCTCATTTCCAGGCTCAGAATACTGAACTTGGTGTCAAGAAGATCTGAATTCAAATTCTGTCCTCAAATACTGGCTATTTTTGTGATACCTAGGCAAATCACTTGAACTTTTTGTGGCTTTAGTTTTTGTCTGTGAAGTGAGGGTACTAGTATCATCCATCTCATAGAATTGTGGTGAGGATCAAATGGAATAGCATATAAAGTGCTTTGTCAATCTTAAAAATACTCCATAAATTTTAACTGTTTTTATCTACTAACATTCTTAGTACTAATTATTATTTTTAATACAAGTATATCACTTGATGAAAAAGAACAGAATTCACATGCTAAATCTTTTTCATTAAACTTTAATATTCTGATTGCCAACATATGAATTGCAATTTGAAACAATTAAACTAGTTAAATTATGATTTGGCTAACCCTTAGTGACTACAGGATACATATTTTATTCACTCAGAGTTATGCTCATGAAAAAGCTTAAAAACTAATTAGCACTTCTCAAGCATTAATCATATGCATGATTTATTAGAATCATGGTATCCACAGATGGAAGAAATCATATAATTATTCCATACCCACATTTACAGAAACAGAAACTGGGATTAACTCTCCTCGAATAATACCAAAAGTTACAAGAAGGATTCTTCTAGGTTTAAATCCCAAGTTCTTTCCACCAAACTTTCACTGCCTCAATTAAATAACATAAATAAAAAGTTTCACTTTCTCAGTACTCCTTTCAGAACAAAATAAAAACAAAACAAACCATGTAATATCATTCACGCCTCAGTAGATTAGCAATGAAGTACATCCCTCTTCACTTGGCAGAGATCATAGATTACAAATGCAAAATGAGAGGTATATTGTTAGATATGGTTAAGATATTCATTTGTATGCTTAATTTGTTCCAAATGAAGTTTTTTTGGGGGGGTGGAGTGGGGTGGAAACAGGTGTCACTGGGATGTGATGGTGATATTTAAAAAGAGAGAAATCAATTAAATACATTTTTTTTCAAATATGAAATAAAACTATTCAAAGGAATCCCCTAGAGAGGATGGACAAGTTGGATTTAAAAATTCTTCTGCACTTTGACAAATGTAATCTAGTTTTGTTAAATTTTATTTTTGAGATAAACACATAAAACTACATTTTAAAAATTATATTATAAAAAGATTTAATTTTATTTGTGACATATTACCTTTTATTCAAAAAAAAGCTCTAGAATGTTAATTTTTCAAAATCTGAGCTCAACACTTGTTTCTCTTAAATAACAACTTTAAGATATCTTTTTCTGAAATCTAAAACTGTTTTTATTTGCTATGCATAATAGTTTTCCTTTCTAAAGGCCTTAAGGAGAGTATTTTATATTGGTAATATTAAATGTTTTGAAAAATCTATAAATGGATAAAGAAATGCAAGTAGTTGTATGGGAATGAAAAAGGAAAGAGTTAAAACAGATTAACAAGTTCAATTTTTAGGCAAATATCTTTCATTTTAGGTTATTGAATATTCCACATTTTCTTACTTGCTTCAACCTTCAAAAATGTCACATAGGGATTTTTCATTAAGGAAGTGGGGGTAGGGAAGGAAGATAATTTGAATACATACTCTTTTCTTCAGTAATTCTCTCAAATTTTTAGTTCTAAAGCTTCAAAAATATTTTTCAGGGAGGAGAATCTGTTTTGAAGGATTTAATTGCCGAACACAAAGCAGAAAGTAAATATCATTTCCCTTTATATTTACAGTGTGAACTTAATTGTCATTATCAGGATATAGGTGATACTTTCTACACACACACACACACACACACACACACACACACACACACACATTTTAATTTTCTTCTTTTACTGAGAGGAAGTGTAGAATAGTGGATATAAAACCTGCTTTAGAACCAGGAAGGTCTGGGTTCAAATTCTACCTCTGACTATACTGGCCATAGGACCCCTAGTCAAGTCATTTAACTACATTAGTTTTTCCTTTCACTATTTAGATGTCATTCACTTAATATATATAGTTATATAAGTGTATATTTATATACACATATAGTTACAGCTATGTAAGTATATATTTACATATCCATATATCTAAATGAAATATTGAAATTTTTTCATAATCTACTTATTCCTTTAAGGATAATGCAATCTCTACTTGCATTGTCTTTTAGCCATGTCTATTTTTATTGTTACCTTGTCTGAAATAATTGTCACCCCCTACTTTTTTTTTTAATATTCATCAGTCATAATAAATTCAGCTTCAGCCCTTCGCTTTAACTGTGTGAATCTTAATATTTCAGGTATGTTTCTTATTTAAAAAGGGGGGGGAGGAAGAACATGTTGGATTCTAATTTCCTTAACTTTATAGGTGAATTCATTTCATTACTACCATTATGATTATTTATTATGTCTTTCTTTTTCTTAAATTTTTTTTTAGGGTTTTTTTTTTTGCCAGGCAAATGGGGTTAAGTGGCTTGCCCAAGGCCACACAGCTAGGTAATTAGTGTCTGAGGCCAGATTATTATGTCTTTCTTATGTACTCTTTATGTTCTTGTTCTCCTATACCCTACACCCTTCAAAAATAAAAATCTCTCTATAAGTTAGTGAATGGTATTCAGGAATTATTGTGGCCAAAACATCTATCTAATGAGTCCTTCCTCACTTAGCTAGACTGTTGAACAAAAGACATATAAAATCTAGAAAAGATTCATAACTGGTCTTTGAGGCATAAAAGGACATGTCTCAGTGGGCATAACCTTTGAAAACTCCATGCCACAATGAAATATCAGAGTAGGACTTTTGAGAAAGAAATGTTGTGATGCTAAAATTTCACATTACTAATTAAAAAGTTTATTTTCCCAAATATTGTCTGCCTTCTTTAAATAATCTCTAGTCAGATTATTTCAGATTCATAATATAATTAAATCTAAACAGAATAAAAAAGAAGAAAATAAGGATTTATTAATTGTCTAATATACATATATATATGTATACATACATACATATATATCAGGCACCATGAAGTCCACTTCATAAGAACTCTGGAAAGTAAATACTAATAGAGGAACCAGAAGTAAACAGGTTAAATAACTTTCACAGGATCATACATCTAGTAAATGCTTGAGGCCATTTTGAACTCAGGACTTCCAGACTCCAGGTCCAGTACAGCTGTCCAACACCTCCTATTCCCCAACTCTCCCCATCCCCCCACCACCATTGACTAGAATGTATGGAACATACTTCACATCACTCAAAAGCACTTTCATACAATCAGTGCGCAAAACTACTTTCATCATTTAGCACACTGTAAATACATTTATACTAAAACTGATTGGAATTACAGCAAGGGTATACTGTGCTCTTTTTACATTCAGCTTTAAAGGGGTGTTTTGGGACAACAGTAGAGAAAAGATCCATCAAAATCTTGATAGATTTTTGTAGTGAACCTCTTGTAACATTTTTTCCTTATGGAAACCCTTTGCCAATTAATATCAGGGAAAATAATGACTCTGAACTTCTTTTCAATACCTCCTTTAATCTTCCATAGCATTGTTTAGACATTCTTTTAACAGCCCTGCCTACAAATTTGATTTTTAAAAGGTAGTACAAGAAACTACTGATAAACTAGGGAGAGGAAACTTGGTATGTTAGAAAGAACACACATATAGGCTCTGGAATCATAGCATCTGGGTTCAAATTCTACTTCTTACTTTCTCCCTGTGTGACTGGGGGTAAATGATTTTACCTCACTGGGTCTGTTTTTTTCATCTAAAAGCTGAAATAAAATCAGTCTCTGGGACCCCTTTCAGTTCTAGATCTATGCTCCAATAAACTATGCCTGGAATCCTTCTGTTCTAAAATTTTTACTTTCTTTTTTCTGGTCAAAATTATTCTAATTGTGAAAATTAACACTATTTTATGTGATCAGACCAACTAGCACTCAATTATATATACTTATTAATAAGACTAATCTTTGACATTTTCTTTGCTGATTATTTATAGTTTATGCTAGTTCAATGTTTAATGATTGGCATTAAAGTTGAAGTCAAATGAAGTAAAGCTATAAATTTATTAAATAAAACCATGACCAAATCATAACATATTTGTATTCTTTTCGAGATTAAAAAAAATAGAGAAATACCCAAAAAGGGGAAAAAAACCCCCAAACTTTCAAGTCAAGATACACAACTTACAGAGGTCTAATTTGTATTCTTTACCAACTACTTGACAGTAACTGTCTCTGTACTGAGATGGAAGCTCTGCTATAATCAATCACAGAATCAGAGTTGGAAGGAACTTAAGAAGTCACTGCAATCAATCCCCAGTTCAGCAAGAATTCCCTTTGACCTCATACTTGCCAAATGGCTTATTCTGCCTGCTGAAGATTCTTTTCGTGGTGAAAGTTTCAGAATGAGTTCACCCACTGTTCCCAGTTTTGTTCTTTGGGATCAAAGACAAGTTCAATACTTCATAATAGTACTTCAAAAACTTTAAAACTTCTATCAAGTCCCAGTTATGATTTCTCTTCTTAGTCCCAGAAAGGACTAAGGTGTGCCAATTTTTTTTTAGCCGCTAAAGGCCATGAAATTGAACATCTTCATCATACTTGCAGCCTTACTATTTGTCAATATTCTTCCAAAAATTTTAGAACCTAAGAGTAAACACAATACTTCAGAGTTGTCCTGATCAGAGTAGAATGCAATGGAACTGGGGGGTGGAGCCAAGATGGCCACATGAAGGGATCAAGTCTTAGGAGCTCTGGGATAAAACTCATAAGCTAAGGACTCTTAACTAAAGTTTCGAGAGACAGAACCCAAAAAAGGACCCAGTGAGGCAGTTCTCCTGCTCAAGGTAACCTGGAAAAGAGCAGAAAGGCTCTGTTCCCCAGGGTCAGAGGGGCAGCCCGCCAGAGCAAAAGAACTTCAGCCTCCCGGAGGAAGCCCTAGGGCGCTGGGAGCAGCGGGGGAGTCTCCTGAGCTGCACCCCGGGGAAGCACCTGCACAAAGTGGGGGAACAGCAGGGGACGAGCGAGCATGTGGAGCCCAGCCCTCAGGGCACACAGCTAGCAGCTTGGTCTTTCTGCAGCCCAGACCAGGAAACAGAAGCAGGCGGAGCCCTTAAGCAAGAGCCTCCAGGGCATGAGAGCCCATTGAGCTGAGGGAGGGGAGTGAAGAGAGAGAGAGAGACTGCCCATCTCTGTCCTCTGCCCCTGGAACAGGACTCTGGGGCTCTGACCACATTCAGATCCTGATTGCAGTCTAGGCCCTCCCATAGAACAACAGAGCCCCCCCACCCCACCTTGGCCCCGTGGCAGAGGGGGGCACATATGGTCATTCACAGACCAGGAGGGAGGACAGAGCCTCACACACCGAGACCCTTGTGGGAGTGTCCCAAAAGCTCAGGAAGCACCCCAAAACCAAGCCCAGGCTGGAAAAATGAGCAAGCAGAGAAATAAGAGGAAAACTATTGAGAAATATTTTGCAAATGAGCCCAAGAAGGATCAAAATAACTCAGTCTGAAGATGAGGAAGCACAAGCTCCTGCATCTAAAGACTCCAAGAAAAACAGAAATTGGGCTCAGGCTATGACAGAGCTCAAAAAAGACTTTGAAAATCAAATGAGGGAGCTGGAAGAAAAACTGGGAAAAGAAAGGAGAGAGATGCAGGAAAAACATGAAAATGAAGTCAGCAGCTTAGTCAAGGAAATCCAAAAAAATGCTGAAGAAAATAGCATGCTAAAAACCAGCTTAGGTCAAATGGATAAAACAGTTCAAAAAGTTACTGAGGAGAAGAATGCTTTAAAAAGCAAAATTGGCCAGATGGAAAAAGAGATAAGAAAACTCTCTGAGGAGAACAAATCCTTCAGACAAAGAATAGAATTCAGGGAGGTTGATGAATTTACAAGAAATCAGAAATCAATACTTCAAAACCAAAAAAAAAATAAAAATTAGAAGAAAATGTGAAGTATCTCATTGAAAAAACAACTGATATGGAAAACAGACTTAGGAAAGATAATTTAAAAATTATTGGAATACCTGAAAGTCATGATCAGGAAAATAGCCTTGACATCATTTTCAAAGAATTACTACAGGAAAATTGTCCTAATATTCTAGAAGCAGAGGGCAAAATAGAAATGGAGAGAATCCACTAATCCCCCCCCCCCCAGAAAGAGATCCCAAAAATCCAACCCCTAGGAATATTATAGCCAAGTTCCAGAACTCCCAAGTCAAAGAGAAAATATTACAAGCAGCCAAAAGGACACAGTTTAAATATCGTGGAGCTGCAGTCAGGATCACACAGGACTTAGCAGCAACTACATTGGAAGCTCATAAGGCTTGGAATACAATATACCGGAAGGCAAGAGCTTAGAATGCAGCCAAGAATGAACTACCCAGCAAGGCTGAATGTCCTCTTCCAGGGAAAAAGATGGACTTTCCATGAACCAGGGGAATTTCAAATGTTCCTTTTGGAATGGCCAGAGCTGAACAGAAGGTTTCATCTTCAGATACAGGACTCAGGTGAAGCATGGAGATTGGAGGAGAGGGGGGAAATATGAGGGACTTAATGAGGATAAATTGCATGTATAGAAAAATGATAATGATAATATTCATATGAACCTTCTCAATTAATAGAGCAAGTAGAGGGAGCTTTTACAGTTGAAGCACAGAAGAAAGCTGAATTTGAAGATAAAATATGGTGTAAAAATGGAGTCAATAGGAAAAAAGGGAAATGGAATGGGAGAAAGAAAAAGGAAAGGGGGAATAGTCCAAGATATTTCACATAATAAGATTTTTTTTTATTACAATGAGCTATTGCAATGATATGGAAGGGGGGAGGCAAGGGGGAATGAGGAAACCTTTGCTCTCATCAGAGGTGGCTAGGAGAGGAAACAGCAAATATACTCAATGGGGTATAGACATCTGGAGTAAGAATGAGAGAGGGGGGACGGGGGAAGGGGGGATGTGAGTGATGGAGGAGAGGCTGGACCATGGGGGGAGAGTGGTCAGATATAACACATTTTCTTTTTTTACTTCTTGCAAGGGGCTGGGATTGGAAGGCCTGCCCAGGACCATAGGGCCAGGTGGATTCTGGGCCTAAGGGGTGGTATGGGGGCTCAGGGCCTCTTGGCCCCAGGACCAGGGATCTGTCTGCTGTGCCACTCAGCGACCCTACAGCAGAGTTAGAGTGAAAGGAGAGAGAAAATATAGTACATGGTAGTGTTAAATAAGAAAGGAGGGAGTTGCGATCAGCAATGGCAATGTTGAAAAAATATGGAAGTAACTTTTGTGATGGACTTATCATAAAGAATGTGATCCACGTGACAGAGTTGTTGGTGTTGGAACAAAGACTCAAGCACATTTTTTGTTGTTATTACTTAGGGGAGAGTGCAGGGCAAGTGGGGCTGGGTGGCCTGCCTGGAGCCATATAGCAGGGTGATCTTTGGGTGTCTGGGGCCGGATCTGGACCCAGGTGCTCCTGGCTCAAGGACTAATGCTCTGTCTGCCACCCAGCCACCCCTACTATTATTACTATTTTATTTTATTTTGGGTCCTTTTTTTGTCTTCTTTTTGGTTTTTGTAGGGCAGTGGGGATCAGGTGGCTTGCATGTCACATGGCTGGGTGAATGTTGGGTTTACGAGGCTGGATATGGGCTCGGGTGCTCGTGGCTCCAGGGCTGGTGCTTCGTCCACTGCACCACCTGGCCATACCTAAAATTATTACTATTTTTTTTTAAATTTTTTTCCTCTCCCCTTTACTTTTTTCGCCCAAGCAAGTCTTAATCTATATTCATGGGGGGGGGGGGGGGATATTTTGTTTACTTGTAAACAAGAATATTTTATTAATGTAAAAAAACATTTGTACAAAATGAGAATAAAAAATAAATAAAAAAAAAAAGAATGCAATGGAACTATCACAAACCTAGATCTGGGCACCACATCCTCTAAGTGTAATTTATGAGCACATTAACTTTTTTGGCAACGTATACAATATTAACTCACACTGCACCTACAGTGCTGAGATAGTTTTCAGACAATGTGCTGTGTAGTCATATTTCACCCATCTTATATCTGTAGAGCTAATTTTTTATCCAATTTTAAGATTTTGTACTTAGCCCTAATAAATTTCAGTTTTAATAAATTCAGTGGAAACCTCTAAACTGTTAAGACTCTTGGGAGCTGGCTCTATGATCTAGCATGTTATTTATCCCTCCTAGCTTTGTGCTATTTGAAAGTTTGATAAGAATGAAATCCAAGCCTCTGCCCAAGTCATTGATGAAAATGTTGGTAGCACAGGATCACACAGAAATCCTGGATTCATAAGTTAATTTTATGATTTCATGTAAAATTTAGATTTTATTTCCTATGACAAAAATATGCATTTTCTCAAAAATATGCACTTCTCAAAATGTAAATATTATTTAAGCATATATTTCAATGAAATCACTAAAAATCTCATTCAATTTCATCTCTAGATGATCACATTTAAAAGCCTAATAATTTTTCCATACACCATTTAAAGGCAAACAGATAAGTTTTACCCAAAAAAGGAATCCAAAAATTATTTACACTACTATATAGAGAAACCTCTTTGAAATGAATCATTTGGCTTGCCTTCCAATCTTTTGTTTCTCAAATTACAAGAAACAGACTTAACTAAGATACATATCAACCAGTACCAGTTACCAAGATGGTACAAGAGAAATCCCCTGTAATATTTCCTCTAAGAGTTTACAGATATGAAATTTAAGGGGGGTTCTGTAAGATCATAATATTTAAGAATCATTTGATTCTCCCCACTTTTTTTCTGTTTTTGGTGTACTCCTATTATTTTACTATGGATTACTGAACAATTAAAAAAAAGGAATTAGGTGAGCCTAGTCAAAAAACAAAAACAAAATACAGATTTCAGATGCAAAAGTGTGTGTGTGTGTGTGTGTGTGTGTGTATCCAAATACATATGTATACACACATATAAAGTGCAGGTATACACACATTTATATTTATACATGTGTATACATAATGGTATATACACACACACACACAGACATTACACATTTATAATATCTCAGGCTGCCAAGTCAATTCTAAACTAAACCTCTTTATTAGCAGAAAGGAATACAATGTATATAAATTTTTAAAGAATGGGACACTTGCTAACCATTAAGACCTAGAAATAAAAATTGAATAATGCAAAAATGTCTATGGTCAGAGGAATTAAATTAAGTCACTCTCCTGCCCATTACTTCTTGCATCTTGGTCTCTAAGTGTTCCTTCTCAATGTCTTACTTTAGGTCAGACAGAATGAGATACTGGAAAGGTTACAAATCTGGTTGGCAACAACAAAATCTTCAATTTTATTTAAAAGAAAGGAAAAAGGCTAGTTGAACCGAAGTATATAATGCAGATGACAACAAATATTACTAACCTTGTTATACATTTCCAACTGCCATACCAGTCTCCTGACAAAAAGATGATAGACTCAAGATACAGAATGAGATTATGGTCAACATGGGACTTTGTTTTGCCTGACTACTCATATTTTAAAAGAATTGTGCTGTCCTTGAATGGATGGGAAGTAGAATAGAGGAAAAATGCTTGTTAATTTGGGGGAAAGATTTAGTATTAAGAAGAGTCAAGTGTTGAAAGTATTAAGGAAGTTGTAAAATTCATGTGGAGGTAGATAGCTGGAAGTAATTTTGACCTGTAAAGATGAGAGAGAAATGGAAGATGTGAACTTCAAAGAAGTTGACAGGGCTAGTTAGTTATACATTTTTATCTAGAAAAGATCTTAGGGGTCACCTATTCAAATGAGAAAAATGAGGCCCACAGAAATTGAAATTTGGAAAGCTGGGATTCAAACCCCTATCCAACAACTCAAAATTTTATCCTCTTTCCACCGCACCTTGCATGATCAAGTTGCTAGTACAGAGCAAGGGGTGTGAAGAATAAGGATCATGCTTCCTCTTCTTCTTCTTCTTCTTCCTCTCCTATCTCTGTTCGGAGGAGGGGCTTTAGAAAAGAATGGCTAAAAGATAATCATCTCCAAGGGAAAAGGCAGGTTTCAATCAAGTGCCCAGAAGTAGGCTTATAAATTATCTAGCAAATTGTTACATGCTTGGTTTAATAAGGACTTGATTAGTAACAAAGATCAGAGAATTCCCTAGAAATATCCACTTTCTCTAGAGTAACTTGGCTACCAACTCTACCTTATTGTACCAGCCTGGCACATATCGCCATCTAGTGATGTCAAGCTCAATAGGAGTATAAATACTTCAATGGAACATATGTATCCATATCTGAGAGGATGTATTCTGTACATTCCTGTACACAGAAACCAAAGAGCAATTATGGAAATGAATGAGTTTTAAAAAACATTAAATCATCACATTTAAGGCTGTAAGAATGGATTAATTTTAAGAGAAATATTTTAATGCATAATTGAAGGTCTGACTATGTATCTATTTATATAACTTCTCCACTCAAGTATGAGAAGTACAGAGACATGTCTAAATAACTGGTAATTTGTACCATACTATTGAACAGTCAGGAATGGCAGAGGTTAAACATTTAGGTATCTTTAGGTTCCCTAATGTATGATTTAACCAGTTTCATAATAAAAATTTGATATAAATTATATACATGATATTAAAGACCATTTAAAATTAGTTGCCCCTTATTATTTGCTCAGGGTAAGGGGGAGTTTGTAGGAGTAGTTTATTTCTTTGACACAAATAACCAAATATTTTATTTCTAAAAATATTTCTATACATGCTAGTCACCTTTTTTCCTCAAAAATTTTCAATGAGATTTTTAAAATTAAAAATAAGTTTAAATAAAATTGTTTTGATTTAAAATGGAATATACACTCATAAATATTAAAAATTCAAATCTATCAGCTTTAATTTTACCTTATAAAAATAAAAAAAGTATGTAAGAAAGATCAACAAGAAAAACTATTAAATGCTATGATTTTTCCAGGGCATTCCAAGAATCTTAATGAAAATTAAAACCATTAAAACTTAAAACTCCACTAAAACTTTTGGAATACCCGGTATAATGTCAAATTTATGCAACTCCACAGAAATTAGAATTTTTGTGTTGTAAGCTCTAATACACAGGTTATAAAATTATATGTATAATTAGAAACTATTCAATTATTTAATTTAATTGAAATTTTCATATGTTAAGTTCTTTTTGGGATCTTCATAGCTCCAAAATTGAAGTCATTTTAGTATGATCCTTCTTTTAATTTTCCCATTTCTCTTAGTAAGAATGCTAGTGTCATGGGGTGGCTAAGTGGCCTAGTGGATAGAGCACCGGCCCTGGAGTCAGGAGTAACCTGAGTTCAAATCCAGCCTCAGACACTTAATAATTACCTAGCTGTGTGGCCTTCGGCAAGCCACTTAACCCCATTTGCCTTGAAAAATCCTTAAAAAAAAAAAAATGCTAGTGTCAGTGACAGCAATGACATTCTTGATACTTGTCCTTCACCATAACCTATGAGCAGTCAAATCCAAGCTTAACTTCACAATTTCCCTTCACAAATTTCCCTTTCTCTCCAGTCACAATACCATTGACTTTGTTCATATTCTTATCAACTCTTGCTTGGATTTTAATCTCCATCTAAGCGAGTGTTTATGTCCCTTCTAACTGCTATATATAATCTACCCTCATTACTTCACTAAAATAATTTTTCTATTGCAAAGATTTGATCATCCAGTCTTTTATTTAAAATTAATAATAATAGCTAGTATGTTTTATATATAGCTCTTTAAGGTCTGCTAAATTATATGGAACAATTTACAAAGTGTGGGCTCCTGAGTTCATTGGCAGTGACTGATAAGAAGACCTATCTACTCATTTTGAGTGAGCTGTTAAAAGATAATCTCATTAGATTGTCTTTCCTCCTAAATCTTTTCAACAACTTCCCTAATTTCTGCCCTTGTA